>NC_134417.1:81225844-81526365 GCF_030867145.1 Opisthocomus hoazin
AATACTGTTTATTTGTTTGTTTGTTTGTTTGTTTTTTAACAAGGCAGGAGACTGAAGATATAATTCTAATTTCATGAGTTCTTTTTACACTGGTTTTGCTATGATTTTGGTCAAAATGTAAGCTTTAGAGAAATTGCTGGTCTTGTGAAAGTTTCACCTCTGAACTAGCTTTCATGCTGCCAAGAAAACTAACTTAAAAGAATTGTCAAAATGTATAAAACTGATACAAAGGTGACTGAGAAGTCTTTGTTCAAACTAGATCCATTTGTTCAGAAAAACCATCTATGGAAAATAAACATTTCTGAAAATTAATTTGTTTTGAAATTAATAATGAAGTACTAAAACACATTTTTGAATTTTAAATATATATATATAAATTTGCCTATCTGTAAAAAGTGTGCCAATTTTACAGGAAGTCCAGAAGAAGTTTCACCCATATATGTCAAGGCATAGGTGCTACGTGATTCTGTCAAAGAAACAAATATTGTTCTGGAGTCCTACTGATTAATTAACGTAACTCTAGTAACTGATCTGTAAAGTAGGTAATAATCTTAACTCATTACTTCTTTGAGAAACTGTGAAACTGAAGGACTTGATGACTGAAGTTGAGATTATAGTGAAACAGAAGTCACCATTGACCTTAGCAAGCCCAGCTTTCCCTTTTGTCAGTTAGTGGCAGAGTTAAAAGATTCCTAGAGTCATGACATACAGTCTTCATTTTTAATAACTACTAAAGCCATCGAAAATAATAACTCGATTCTCTTCCATATTATTGGTGCAGGCAGCCATCCAACACTAAGCTTCTGTAGTAGGTTGCCTTCAATTATTCAGCAGCAAAAGGTGGCAGGTCTTTATCAGGAACAGAGATGAAAGAGAATATTTTGCTTTAATACAAGAAAGGAGAGACATGTTGCTGAACATAATGAACTGTATACTATGTGGAGTACATCATAATGGGCTCTTTATTTGGGTTACATGTGGAAGATGAAACAAATATGTTCATACATTCCAAAGCCATCTTTTCAAAACTTCAAACCGTCTTATTTCATTCACTTTGGATAAGATTTTACATCTGACAAAGCATGAGATAATTCAGCAGATTAGGTCACATTGCCCATTTGAAGACTTTATGGATTATTCAAAGGTGAGACACATGTCATGAAAACTGGAAGTAAAAGTAAAATGTGTGTGACAAAAATCCTGTCTCAGTTCTGCAGCCTTACTCAGGCAGTTCTCCCAGTGACACAGAGCAGAAAGCACAGAGTGAAAGCGGCGTGTACCCTGGCCGAACGGCAAGGGTCCCACAAGCGGCAGCTGCCCGGCAGCAGGCATGCTTCTCTGCTCTTCTGTGAGCGCAGAGCGGTGGTGGTGGTGGCACTGGCACACGTCCTCTTCCAGGCGGCTGTCACTACAGACACAGGTAAGTAGAAAGCACCTGAAAGAACAAAAGACATGGTGCAACACTTCACTGACGTTTGCTTCATTAAATGCTATTTACTTCAGTATGACTGACTACACCATATGTAAGTTAGCAGGCATTGTTTTTGACCCTTGAGACTTCAAGATTAACTAAAAGCAAGTTTGTTGAGCAAGTTAAAAAAATTATGCACAGCCTTCAACATTTCTGAAATGTTTTGACTGATTCTTCAGAACGACCTGCTTTTTAAAGTTTAACTTCAATTTATGGCATGAAATGCAGACATTTAACAGGACTTACAATTGTGTCTCATGTCTAGAATGTGATTATAAGAGTTGGCCAACTGCAGCACCATGTAGACATTAACAGTGGAAGATACAGATGGTTTCTGCTTACTATTTGCTTGTAATAATAAAGTGTAAGTCAAGTTGCATTTTGTACTGCATTTTAAACAACTGTGGAAGAGCCAGTACAAAATCTAAAATCAAGTACAACTTAAAATATAACACTGCTGTGCTCTTTTCAGAAACAGTCAGTGAACTGGATAATGTTTTGATTACTTTAACTTGATATCATTTGTACATCTTGGTTTTCTAAGAAAATTAGACTTGCAGCTCATGCTTTTCCTGTCTATCATTGAGTTCCCCTGTCCTCCACCAACTGACTAATTGCAAAGGAACCCGATGAGCACAGAAGTCTCAGGGATATTAAATTCCGTGTTTTGTTAAAAGAGACAGATGAGCAGCAGATAAACTTAAGTGCTCAGATGAGGGAAAAGCAGGAAGAGCCCATCCATTATACAATCAGTTTGCTGAGCAATCTGTCTGTGCATCACTCCAAATTAGCTACACCATACGACTTTACACTGCTGGCACAGGCAATGCAAAATAACGGTAAGGATAAGAGGCTCCTGAGGGCACTGTAATTTGGGGACAGAAAATGGGGATTTCCTTTACTTCCATGTAATGGATGTAGCCAACAAGAAAGAATATTTGGTTATACCTGCTGGTGATTGAATAACTTGTCTAAATACCTACCTGTTCACATAACAAACTTCCAATACCTAAAGCAGTCACAGATGCAAATACAGCATTTTACTGTCACTGCTGCTTCAGCATGTTAGAATACATCCAGCTGAGTACACTAAGCGTTCGAACAAGCATTTATATAGGAAAGTGGAAGATTAGTAAAGAATTGCTCCTCTGGCTATTGGAGTACAGACCCTGGCTACACCATCCCCTGGTGATTCAGATCATACAAACATTAATTCACTCTCAAGCTCTCTTTTGGAGTGAATGACCTAGTCCTGAAACAAAATCTGGTAAGATTATGGAGACAGTTTGCTCAAAGACCTCTTCTAAAAGGCACTTAGACCAAGACCACTGGGTTAGGCTGCCACCATCTTACACTACCCTCCGACTAAATCCCGGGGCTTTGTACCCTCAGATTTCTTCAAGGCCCTTTTCCCACACACGGGGGGATGCTGCACAGTTTCCTATCATAAAATCGCTGCCCTAGCAAGCTGTATTACAGCTCCCTCACTACTTTAGGTGATTTAAACTGAAACTCCCCTCCCCTCAGCTACGTCTTAGGGCCGCGTAGGGACCAGAGGAGACAAAGGGCCAAGTGTAGACCTTAACTCTTATGAACCATCTCTGGCTTTGCAGTTGGAGGATGTTTTTCATCATGGGGATGCCCTGCTACCCTGGCACTTAAGTATGTAAAAAAATGCAAGAAATTGTAGGGTTAAATATTTTTTCTCTTCCTTCCCTCCTCCCCCCAAAATGAAAAGTATGAGATAACAAGAAACAATTCTTTCTAGCATGTGGTGGTTGAAACTTAAACAGATACAGACCGATTTTCTAAGTATTCCAGACAGCATCAGACACAGACTAGATCCCATCTCTTCTCAAAATACATTTCACTTGTACTAAACTGAGGCATAACTTTCATGTTTTTTCAGTTACTGCAGCTCCACAGGATCTAGCATGTGGTTTTGCAGATATGGGCAGTGAGCTCACTTACATGAAATCTTTAACTCCACATAGACTCCACAAGTCCTTTATGCAGACGTCATTCTTCCCCCACACAAAGAGTGCGCTTTGGACTGTATCTGTGCTATATGTGTATCTACGCTGTTAAGGACTTAATACAGGCTCTCTGTCAACAGGGTGAGAGGAGTAAGACTGAGGTACCTCGTTAGAGCCCTGTGAAAGACCACATCTGCACAGCATTGATCTCTGTTCTGCCTTGTCTCACCCTGGTGCAACAAAGGAGATAAGAAATGAAATATAACCTAACCAAGGCTAAAAGAAGATTCATAAAGTGTGGATCAGTCTGCAGTATCATGAACAGAGGGGATGGCAGAGTTTTCTACTTGTTTGTCCTCTTCTTGGTGTTGTGGACTACACTTTATGTCTGAGACAAGTGCAGAATTTCTTAGTAGTGAGGCTTTTGTTTTTCTTCTATCGGCAATAATGGACTCTGATGTAATTCATGACTACCTATGCTATGGCTGCCTTCCTACAGCAAGTAACATTACTAATGGTTAAAGTGGAGATATTCCCAAAGTGTTTGTAAAAAGATGAATAAAAAGACCGATAGGAATATGTAAGCCATGAAGCTGAATATTTCTGGGCATTATAAGCAACCAGCAAAGGAATCCAGCAGAATCACCTTAGAAAATATGTAAGTTATAAATTTTTAAGCCACACTTTATGGAATAAAACACTGCCACTTTGCTAATTCACTGTTTTTGTCATCCCTGAGATTCATACTCTTTCAGCTGTCATTGTTAACATGCGACTCCTACGGGGTTTCTATGTAGCATTAAATTCTAATTTTGAGGCACCACACAAGTTGTGCATGAAGTTCTGCTTCACCCCTGAGAAACTGAGGTGTTGACCAACTTCCCACTCCTACGTTTGTGATATTCTATAGCAACATTTTTCAGTTAATGATAATCTTTTGTAATATCCTGTTACCTACAAACAATACTGATGAGACTTTAGCTTTTCTCACTTACACGTTTGCACAGTATAACAGAACCACATAATTTTTGTCAACCTTGATACAAGCCCTATCTCCCCTCCACCTTCCTCTCCCTGAATTCCTCACAATGATAGTAGGGGAGGCAATCAAAATATTGAAATCTTTTAATAAAGATGTAGGAAAAGATGTGAATGAGAGTACTAAAATAATTTGAAATGTAAACTATTAAGCAGGGTCTTCATCTTCATTATAACCAGGTATTTCAGTTTGATTAAGATAATCCAAAGTCACAGAAGCACTTCTGACACGCTACATCACCCCAGGCTTTTAGCAAGACACACGATTTCCCTTTTCTCCTTTGCTCAAACCATTGATTGGGAACAACCTTTCTCCTAGCACTGTAGCAATGGAGGTATCCCGTCCTCCGACAGGACAATACAAAGCAGGGTCAGCACGTGGCAGCCTCAGTCCTGCACGGGTCACGCAGCCCAGTGGAGACCTTGTGGGACCTTTTTGAGAGAAATTGTCCAAAAATCACCCCACTGAACATTGCCCCTGTTTCCATTCTCTGCTGTAAAATCTTCAGGGGGAACATTTCCATCTCTTTCACACTACTGTGTATGCGTTCAATAATCCTCCACCTGCCACTGAGAGGAGTCCTGCTAATGGCCAGACAATTTCTGGGATACCCCCGAGTCTTAGTTTCAGGCTAAACAGATGTTTGTGAAGGTAGGAAGGAAGCAGAAAAACAGCAGCAGCATAACGATCAGCTTCTGTCTCTGCCCTTACCTGCAATCTTGTCTGCAAGAAAACATGGACAGAGTAAATTAGGAGGTGTGCTGAGGCCTGGCAAACTTTTCTCTTCACGTGGCTTTGTAAAATACTAATTTCAGTGCCCTGTTGAATGTTGACTGACACCTGAGGTGCAAAACCCTCAGCTTGCTAATGTTTTGTTATTGAAGAGCACACACTTACAAACAGGAATGCGAATAAATAATTTTGGAAACAAAATTGATACAATAGAAAAGGGTACCAGTAGGGTTTGGTGATGTTCAAGATAGAGCTGAAGCTGGGGTTGTGCTCATGTCCTCTCAAAGACCTATTCTCACCAGCCGCTCTCCAGGGAAGATGATGAGTGGTGATCGCAGGGAACTGGGGAAGAGCAAAGCCAGTATCTGGGATGCAAAAGTTCATTCTTCTCAACTCACCAGCTGCCACACCACTGTTAGGTACTCCCTTCACAGAGTCTTTACTCATGGCCTTCAGAAAAGGGTTCACAGGCAGAGAGTCTCCTTGTGATTTTGTCCACTGAGAAAGCACAATTTCTGACTTACCAATGGTATCCTCTTTAAATTTCTCTCTTTCAGTAGACCTTCAGCATAGCCTTTTTCCCTTTTACTATTGCTGACTTTCATAAGGAGTTTTATGTTGCTTTTGACAACGAGTAGAACAGGGCTGTGCAGAAAACCACCGGTCTCTGCCCTGGGAGGGTGAAGCAGACACAGAGGAAGTAAGTTTCATTAACTTTCATCCCAAAAAAACCCTAGAAGAAAGGCACAGGTGCAGTCCAGGCTCCATGCAGGGAGAAATGCTGAGATCCAAGCATGCTTGGTAAGGGACACCATAGAAAATACAGTTACCCAGCTGTAATAAGCATCTACAAAGCATTTTTCAGAGATTTTAACTTCGCAGAATTTGGGCCTTATTGTCCATGAAGATAAGAAAAGACGCACTTGACAAGTGGGAGGGACCAACCTCTGCTCCAGAGGATAAAGAATGACACTTCTCAGTTAAACACTAAATAGCATTTTCATTCCTGAACAGTTTTAGTCAAACTTTTTTAAAGAAAGAGCTTATGCAGGCATAGGAACCTTTAGCCCAAATATTTAATTTAGAAAAACTTGTGATCAAAACCAAAATCTTTTGAAGGAAAATAACACTAAGTAAAAGTATCTCTCCAGTCAAACACTGCGGATTAAATTGTCATCTCGTTTTCACCAGTGGAAAAGCTCTTTGAAGTAACTGCAGTTACACAGAATTTATCACTAAATAACTGAAAACAAAATCTGGTCATGGTAATGAAAGAACTTCTCCACTCTGAGGGTGACGGGGCACTGGAACAGGCTGCCCAGGGAGGTTGTGGAGTCTCCTTCTCTGGAGATATTCAAGACCCACCTGGACGTGGTCCTGTGCAGCCTGCTGTAGGTGACCCTGCTTTGGCAGGGGGGTTGGACTAGACGACCCACAGAGGTCCCTTTCAACCCCGAACATTCTGTGATTCTGTGATTCTGTAATCCAAACAGTTTTGACAAGTCGACTAAGCTCATTTTATACCTGCTATGCTTTTACATAGCAGTGAAGTTTTTGTGAATTCTCCTTTTCTTAAATGCAAAAGTCATGTTTACAAAAATATATGTGTGTATATATATGCATGTGCTGCCTGCACATTCACGAAGAATCTCTTACACTACCAGTGCAGCAGTAATCTTAGACAGTGAGAAAATGAAGAAGAAAAAAGTCTAACAGATCAGTTTCTGTTCCACTTCCTAGAATAAAAGCACTGATGTAAAAAATACATCAAAGACAATAGCAGAAGAAAGAAAAAATATTTTGAAGTTGTCTGAGGGGCAATATAAAGACCTCCATTTTGTGATTAAATTTAAGTTTAGGAATTGTCTTTGATATATTTTGAAACTCTGCCCACTCAGATTGGTTAAGATTGTGAAAGGTTGCCTGTCAAACGCTATGTCAGTGATATGAAAAGACAGCCAGCAAATCATCCTTCCGCTATAAACATCAAGTAAAAATAAATAAATGTCTGCAGCAGAATGCCAGCCTGATATTCCATTAAGACAAATGTTATAAACCATGAAGCAAACTAAATATTGATGACAAGTAATCTGTAAAAGAGACAGTAGTTTATGGTCAAATTAGGAAACTGTTAGCAAAACCAGGGAACTGAACAGTCAACAGAAAAAAACAGCACAGTCTTTTAGAATAAAACTTGCTGCAAGTTAATCTTGTTGTGACTACCTATAAACCATAAGCATATGAAAATACCTAGAGAGATTTGAAAATTGCACCATGCAGCATAAACTCACTCTATGCGAGTCTCAGAAGTACTTCTTTTCATTTGTTTATTCTTTTGAGAACACTGTTCATTACATGATTATGTCATTGTTTGGTTTTAGCTTGAAAAAAATGTCAAGTTCCCATCAGGACTGTTTCTCCATGGTGTTAGAAACATACAGCTTCTGGAAATATACTGAAAGGAAGCGTACCCTGGAAGCAGCTCCTATCAGCGTGGTGTGACTTGAATCTAATCTGAAACAAATACAGAAAAAAAGGACAAACACAGGAGGTGAAATGGTAGAAGAAAGGGAGGAAATCAGACATAACGAAAACAGGGAGCAAATAAATTGCATTTGCTAGTACGCAGCATCTAAGCTTTACAAGAGAGTTACTGGATTTTTCTACTAGCCTTAAAAAAGAATGAGGAAGCTGTGCAATTAAGATAGATGACAGGTTACATAGGTTAATGCACAACATCCCGATCTCAACTACAGTAAGTTATTGGCTTTTTTATTTAATTTAAAAATTAATGAAATGGCAAAACTACACGGAAAAAACAAATGAGAGAAACAGAGGAAATGCAAGGCGTTGGAGCGATCAGGAGCCTTGCAGCCAGCGTGGAGGATGTGTGTGCTCCAGGGCAGAGCGCCCGGCTGCAGCGGCCGGGAGGGCAGAGGGGCAGCCGGAGGGCCGAGTCACACCAGGAGGATAAAATCCCGAGCGGGGCTGATCACAGGCAGCAGGGAGAGGCAGACTATGGCATGCCAGACAGTGAAGAGGAGGAAGAGGTCAGAGATGGTAGAGACAAAAATTCCCAGGATACTTCAAATTCCACTTTTTTTCAGCTAACATCACAGCCAAAGAACTGAAGACAAGCGGCGTAGGACGTGCTTTTGTTTAAAATCCCACGTAGTCTCCACTTTCGGCATCAGGCCTCTTATGTCTAAACAGATAACCGCTCCGTGCGGCTCAGGAATGGGGAGGATCAGCGATCGGGTGGCCATACTTCGCAGATGCTGCTCTTCTGGGAAGCCTCATAAACGTGAAATGAAGTTAGTATCTAAAAATGGTACTACTTTGCAAATAAAGAGCTTAGCCTAGGCACGTACCAGCACTCTCCTGGTGGGTACGACGACGTCCCGCAAATCGTGACTGAGGTCCCTGTCACGACAGCGCCTGGGAGGAGCACACCCACGGCTCTGCCAGCTGATCCCAACCGCGCGGCCGCCCCGCTGCGAAGGGCCCTGCGCCGGAGGTAAAGGCTCCGCACACAGACACGGGGCAGGGTTAAAGCCTGGTTTGGTTTCCCACTCACCCCTGCTTACTTTGCTCGCTTTCCTCAAAAATTCCTTGCATAAAAATATTACGTATTTGGCAAGACACGGGCAGGGAGAGGCACAGCCCTTGAAACACGCTTACCTCGGACGGTGTGGGGTTTTTTAATTACAAAAACAAACAACAGGCTCTACGTAAAGGTCACTCCCTTTACAGCCATCACAGTTTTTTCTTTTCTTGGGAACTTCCTGAACGGGCAAAGACACTTCCCACACATCCCCTCCCCCCAGGTCAGCCCTCCCCAAGCCGCGAATGTTCCGGGGTTGTGGGGTGTCCCCCTTCCCCGTCCCACTTGGGGCCCGCCGCCCCCCAGGCCACTCCCTGCCGGGGGCCGAGCACCCCCCACCGTCCCCCGGTGCTCGGCAGCCGGGCTGCGCCGCGGCCCCGCCCGGCCTGGGGCAACGCCGCCCGACCCCGCCGCGGCCCCGCAGCCCCCCTCGGCCGCCGCAGCGCGGGGCGGGCCGCCGGCGGGGGGGGGCGGAGCCTCCCGCCGCCGCCAATGCGGACGGGGCCGTGGCGCCTGCGCCGGCCCGGCCGTGCGTCCCGTCCCGTCCCGTCCCGTCCCGCTGCCGAGGCGCCGAGCCATGTGGAGCCGCTACCGGGCGGCCGGGGGGCTGCTGAGCCGCGGCCGGTGAGGACGGGGGGGGGGGGGGGGGGGCAGCTGCGGGGGGCGGGCGGGGGTCCTGCCAGTCCTTTCCCCGCCTTGCCCGGACCCGGCCCCTCTGCCGGGAAGGCGGCCCGCCCTCCGCTGCGCCGGGCCCCGCCGCTGGCCTGGGCGGGCTCCGAAGGACGGGGACCGGCAGGCCCCGCTCCCGACGGGCAGCCCCTGGCCGGGGGCCGGGTGGCTGCGCCCTCCTCGTCTCCCCCCGGTTCCCCCGCCGCGGTGGCCGGGCCGCGCTGGGCTCAGCGGGCGGTGTCGTTCCAGGTCGCCGCGTCGGGGGTGGTGGCGGTGGGAGAGCGTTCCCGCCGAAAGCAGAGCGCTGCGGTACCGGGTCGGCGAGCGCATCCACGGCTTCACTGTGGAGCAGGTGAGCATCGCCCCGCGCCGCCGTGCCTCCGCGTCGGTGCGGGTACGTCTCCCCGCGGCGGCCATCTGCGCGGGTGCCTGGGGGCCGGCTGGAAGGCGGAGCGGCAGGGAGCTGTAGCTGTCCCCCCAGGGGCCTCGGGTAACGGTAACGCGGGTTCCTACCGGAGCTCGCTCCGCTGGGGTGAACGGCGCGGGCCGGGAGTCTGCGTGTCGGCTGCGGGTGTCGGGCGTCTGGTGTGGTCTACAAGCCGTGACAGGTGGCCGAACTTCACTGCGTGCTGTTTTATGAAAGACATTCAAGTAATATTTTATCTCCTAAGCTGCTTTTAAGGCCTTTGTTAAGAACCTGCGATGGAAATATTACGTGGAATTTCTTTTTACTATTTTAAAAAAAAAGCAGAAGCAGCAAGTGAAGGTAATTCGCAAAAGGGACTGCTAGTGACAGAGCTAGTCGTAGAACTGGGGTCCGTGATCTTTCTTTTGCTGCGTTTGCTGCCATGCTGGCGTTTGAATAGATGCCTTTTCTTTGTCTTTCTGATCGAGTTGTTCTGGTCTTGGTGTCTATACCAGAAGAGTATAATTCTTGTAGTATATTGTAGTGTTTTTTTTTCCATTTGCGTACTACTTCTCCCCTCCCTCTCTCTCCCCCACAAACCATAGTAAGAAAGTATTTATTTAATACTGTATATGGCAGTATTACATACAGGACTGACAAACTGATCAATGTTATATCATCCGTGATTTATCTGACCTGCTTGCAGTTACACTGTGACACAGATGTTTTCTTCTGATGCAGGTGACAGCTGTTCCTGAGCTGTTCCTGACTGCAGTGAAGCTTAGTCATGATGGTACAGGAGCCAGGTATTTACATGTGGCTCGGGAGGACTCCAATAATCTGTTCAGGTAAAACAATATGCATATATGCATGCTATTAATATGCATAATTGTAGCACATTCCATCTCAGCAGCTCCATGTGCTTTCTAAATTGTAATCCAGATAATGTAACTGGGTTTATCTGTGACAACAGAGACGATAGTACTTCCTTAGAGTTTTTCTGGTTGGAACAGCTGTCATGAGGTCTGTTGTTCAGTCTGCTGCTCAAAATGAGATGTGCACTTAATTCAGATGAGGTTCCTCAGACTTTTATCCAGGTGAAAATTTCCAAAGACTGAGATTCTACAACCTCTGTTGGCAGCCTGTTCCCAATGTATGAGTGTCTGTAAGGTGTGTTTTTGTTTTTTTTTTTTTCTTGAACATTAAGTTGGAACCTCCCTTGCTTCAATTTATGAACATTGTCTCTTGGCCTTCTGTCATGCATGTCTATGCAGAGAACCTGTCTTTATCATAACCTCCTTGTAGGTATTGGAAGGCAGGTGTTGAGTCCCCTTGATGCCTCTCCTTCTCCAGGCTAAATAGGCATAATTCCCTCAGCCTCTTTTCACAGGCAACCCCTGACCTTTTTTGTGGCTCTCCACTAAACTACTTAAAATTTATTATAATCTCTTCTGCATTGGTGAGCTGAACACTGGACTTTCCAATAAATTACTGTCACATCCCAATCACTTCATTAACAAGAGTGACTCAGATTTGCCGATCCCCTTGGTTGGATTAAGGTGAAACAACACTAGAGATCCTGTATCTCTTCACAATTTTTATCACAATTATGATAAATAAACTTGTTGTGGCATAATTGTGACAGACTACTGAGGCACGATTATAACAAGAAAACTATAGTGGTACAATTATGATAAGCCTTGCTTTTATAGTTTCAAAGGAAGGGAAAAGGAGTGTAGGGGGGACAGAAAAGAAAAGATAGAGAGGAGAAGAGGAAGAGGGAGAAATAAAGACATCACTAGTCCTGGGTCCAGCGTTTATCTGGCCAGCACAGGGGGAGTCCAGTTTCAGGGGCTCACGGTCTTTACAGGGAGTTTTCCAGTTTTTGTAGACAGCTAGCCTCCTCCCTTTAGCTGAGTTTCTCACTTCTCATGCTAATTAATTAGTTGGTGATAACTGCCTTTTCTGTTATAGGCTAAGTTAGCCTCGCTTTCCATGTGAATTAGCACACATGCTTCTCATAGGTGTGGGAGGGCAAATCTTTTCAGTCTTGAATTGAGTCGGTGGTCTCGATCTCCCACTGCCACAGTTACCTCTGTTCGACCTCTTCCAGGTGCAGGACTCTTCGCTTGTTACGTGTAAAAAGGGAGCTGGGTATGGAGGCAATTGGAAGTGGTCTGCTTAGCTTTACCAGAGTAGCACTGGGCTGTGAGGGTCCCTCCTTCCCTCACTCCAGGTGTCACTTGGGTGATTTCGTGCCAGACTGCCAGGCACCAGGATGAGCAGGCCCTTTGCTCAGGTCCAGTGCTTATCAGCACAAGATAAGTGCTAAGTGCGCTCCTGTATCTGACACTCACAGGCTTTGTTCTGCACATTAGCACCTTAGGCGAATGTTTGAGGCATTTAACCTCATATTGTCCGGACTCTTACAACTACCTTATAGTTGTAAGGTATAAACAAATTATTTTAACCATAACCTTCCATGAAGCTCTTTCTGAGCTTTTTGGCTAAAAATGAAATGTGTTTAGTTATGTGCTGAAAACTTCTGTCCCGCCTTCAGAAATGGAAGTGCAGAGGTTGGAGACCCGCTAGAAGATGTGGCTGAGCACTAAAGAGCCTTAAGAACTCAACAGCTGCATCCTGCTGTATGCTGTTAGGTACTAGACAGTGGTAATGTTCCCATAAATCTCAGCTGCAGGTAGAAGGTGGTGGACTTCTCATCACAAATAACTGTGTTCCTCTCTGCATTCTCTGTCTTGTAGCATACAGTTCCGAACCACTCCAATGGACAGCACTGGGGTCCCACATATCCTTGAGCACACTGTGTTGTGTGGTTCTCAAAAGTATCCTTGCAGAGATCCATTCTTTAAAATGTTGAACAGGTCACTGTCCACTTTCATGAATGCATTCACAGGTGAGCCCAAAGTAAATAATACTGCTTAAAATGCATGGGGTTTTATTGCAGTAGAGCTGTCTGTTGGCTCTCTTTAATTTCCCTTTGGAGAGCCATTATTATTAAGTGTGAATGTTGTGAGTGAGAGATTAAAAAACTAACAAGGCAAGGCAACAAAATAGATCTTGTTCATTTGACAGTTACAAAGTCCGAATAGAGCTGGATCTGTATAGTATACAACAATGCATTTAATTATATATATTTCAAAAGCAAAGTTTTCATGGTAAAATAAGTGCAGAATTGAACTTACATATATTCCTCAGCAAAAATACGTTATATGTTTCTTCTCTTCCAGTTATTTATAGAGATGAGAGATTAAATATAAATTAGGGAAAAAAGCATCTCAAACTTTCTGAAATTCTGATCTTTTTGTGTTTATTTATATGCAGCTAGTGATTACACGCTCTATCCATTTTCAACACAAAATCCCAAGGATTTTCAGAATCTCATGTCAGTGTACTTGGATGCAGCTTTCTTTCCGTGTTTGCGTCAACTAGATTTCTGGTAAGATGTGGACAGGTTGAGATGTATGCAAACCTTAAATTAAAAAAAAACAAAACAAAGCCAAACCAATCAAACTCCAAATGCTTCCTGTTATTAATTTTTTCAGGCAGGAAGGTTGGAGGTTAGAACATGAGAACCCAGCTGATCCTCAGACACCTCTGGTCTTCAAAGGAGTTGTTTTTAATGAAATGAAAGGGGCATTTGTAAGTTTTGTGAATTTTTGTTTTAAGATCTTAATTGTGGTGAAGTGGCATAAGCTGCAGGTTATCACTGGCTTTATTGCACCAGAGATTTCTGTTCCTCCTTTGTGAAATGAAGTCCTCAGTAAAGTCAACGATCTGTTACATGGTTATTCTTCAAGTTAGCATGTTGAAAGTTTGTTTACGTATAAAAGAACACCTTGCTAATGGATTTTATTGTAGAATTTTCTTTTAAATTGACATGATATCGTAGCTAGTTTTATCGAAGTACATGGGACTACATAACAAATCGCTTATGTGAGGAGCAGCTCTTGTGTAACTTAGAGCTCTGAGATCTTACTATTGAGCACCTTTTGTTTTTAAAATGTGTTTTGATGACATTTACTGAAATGTGATGTTTTCTTCTTAAGACAGACAATGAGAGGATATTTGCACAGCACCTGCAGAATAAAATCCTTCCTGATCACACTTATGGTGTAGTATCTGGTGGAGATCCATTATGTATTCCTGATCTCACATGGGAGCAGCTTAAACAGTTCCATGCCACACATTATCATCCAAGCAATTCCAGGTATCTGAAATTTGTGGCTACCTTACTAGTTTATGTAGTGCGTTGGCACTCTGTTCATATTTCTGTGAGGGAAAACCAGCGACACAGTGTTTCCATGCATATGGCCAGCAACTTAGATAACCTGTGCCCTCCAGCAGTTAGGACAGCGTTGAAGGAAGGAATTTGCTCTGAAGAGAGAAGTAAAGGGTGAATTGGAAGCAGGAGCTACTGAAAGAGAGTTTCTAGAGTACATCTGCCTCCTTAATTATGGGGATTTGTTTTGTGGATTTTTGTTTACAGATGATTAATCTTGAACTCTCATGGGTTGGGGGAAAGTGGAACATACTAGTATTTGGCAGTAATGTTAGGGAGTTACGATACAAATAATGCAGATGAGTGTAGAGGTTCCTATCCTCCTTGAAGTCAATACACATTAAAAGTTATAAAAAGTTACACATGAACGGCTGTTTATTTGCTCCTGCATCACACACTACTGTATCAGGTTCTACATAATGGATTTGAGTTGGTTACTAATTCTGTTGGTACTGGTAAGATCTTTAAGCTAAAAGCTGGCTTGACAATTTGAAGGTGATGTGGAGGGAAATCTATAGTATCATTGTTTCTTCTAAACTGATTTTGTGGTCAATCTGTTAATCTGGTTAATTTACTTACGGAACATGAACTCATGTCACGGTAGTGAATTTACCATCCTTTGTCTTGTCATCCCAAGTATGCTGTTGTACCTGTGTTTAGATTTTCATCGGGGAATAACATTTACCTGAAACATTTTTCATCCTCATGTTTAATCCAGTGGAAGTCAGCAATGACTTTTTTGTAGGTGTGGGAGTGTGCTTTGGTAGACTGACCCTCAGAACCCAGCCGTGTTTTACAGATCAGTTGAGATCATCGTATTTTACATGTTGTGTGTGAGGACCGTAAGATTTTTATCTTCTGAAACTTTAGAGCACTGGAATTCGAGCTTCAATTGCTAATAATTTTTTTTCTTGAAACTATTGCTGCAACGAAACAAATTCTGTTTTTTTGTGGACTCCAAAGCACAAAACAGAAGCTGAAAAATGTGTGATTTTACCAGTAGATCCAGGGAGTTTGTGTGTGGTAAACCAGTAGGCCTTTAACCTAGGGGTGTTACAAAGCATGTTCCTTTCTAGATGTAACTGAATCACTGGAAATCACATGAAATTCAGAACATAATAAAAGCTGTTACCTGTAAATTTCTTGCAAATTCTGATGCTTAATCCCTGTCTTTCATTTGAAATGCAGATTTTTCACTTATGGTAATTTTCCACTGGAACAACATTTGAAACAAATACACGAGGAAGCATTGATAAAATTTGAAAGAATTGAATCAAATACGGACATCCCCAAACAGAAACTCTGGGAAAAGCCTGTAAGTAAAAAAAAAATTTTAAAAAAATCAAAAAAACCAAAGAGAAACAGTGCACATCCAGTCTTGGAGTTGCAGAAACTGAACACAACAGGTGAATGTTTTAGCCCAGCTTGCTGGAGTTATTTTGTTTGTTTAGAAGTGTGTTTGTGTGTAAATGAGCTGAAATATTCCTATTTTTGTTAAAATGAGGGAAAAACTTCATTTACTTTTGAGCTTCAGTAATGTGATGATTGCGTGCAGTTGTTTGTTTTCTTGTTTCCAAGTCCCTCAGCGTTTGGAGCATTGAGACGTTTATTAATACAAAGCTTTTAGAGCTATTTATGCAAGCTACTTACACAAATGCTGACATTTAAGTGTCATGAAATATGCTCTGTAATGATACCTAAACTTCCAAACACTGGTGTCAAAAATACACTTTTCCATTTTCTACCCCAAGCGGCTCCCCGCCGCTTTTGCTCCTTGGCTTGTTCAGAAGCTTAAGCATTTCTTTGAAACCTAACTCAGAAAGTGAATTATGATCAGATTGTCTTTCTTTTTCAGCTGTTCTGTTTCTCCACTTGTAAAAATTGAGATATGACTCATATTTTTCACTATACCCTGTGTTTGTGTATTTACTTATGAGTATTGAACTTGTGAATATCTGTAACATTATTTGAGATCTTGGAAGGAAGACACTGTGAACATGCACCCAGTCATTTTTTTATTTGTAACTTCTGCTCTGATATTAGTCTGCATCAATCGTATCTATTATACTTTACAGAGAGAACACAGTGTAACATGTGGCTTAGACTCATTTGCTGCCGATCCTTCCAAGCAGACAACTGTCAGCATCAGCTACTTATTGACAGAGTAAGTATCAAAATTAAATTCTGTATCAAAGGTGCATTTTAGAACTTCAAGCAAGACACAGGTGTATTTCATGCCCCCCAATCCCTCTCTGTAAATGTCATCTTTAAGTTAAATAGTGCTATGGGAAAGCTAGACAAAGCCTGCTTTGGTAAATGAAAGCTTAAGTGACAAGCAGAATATTTCTTGTCTTTATCAGGTAGACAGAAGTCATACATAAGTACATAAGAGCTGTTCAGTGGGTTAGACTTTTGGGAATGCTGGCTTCCTGTCTTTCATTTCTCTGCCATGTGCAAGCTTTTCTGTATGACCCTACTACGGACTTTACACTTGCAGCTTAATTTCACTTGCTTTACTGCTAATTATAAGTGAAAGACTCAGAACTCCCATTGGTTTCCTGAGGGTTGGTGCAGTGTTCATAACTGGCAATTATTTTTCCTTTGCCCTCTGCTTTGTTTTGTAGCAGTAATTCTTCTGAAATGAACTCAGTGATGTTGAGTGTCACATATTTGTAGCTGGGTGGTTTTTAAGAACTGTTAAATTCTTTTCAGTATTACAGACACTTTTGAAACGTTCACACTAAGCCTGTTGTCTTCACTGTTGGTTGATGGGCCAAATTCTCCTTTTTACAAAGCCTTAATTGAGTCTGGTGTTGGTACAGATTTTTCTCCTGATGTTGGGTAAGTGTTGCAATTTACATTTCTTCCCTGTAAGCAATAGTAGTAAAGTTACAAACCAATATTAAGATGGGAGAAGTCATCTCTCATACAGGTAATTTATACCAGAAAAATCTTATGTTAACATTAAAATATCTTGAATTTCTACTGACGAACAGTATACAGCATTCTCAAGTGTGATTTTTGGCTTGTCAAAATAACTTCATAGAAGCTATGTTAGTTTAAACAAAGTTGTGCTGTTTAAGGCTTATCAACAAGAGAAATGGGTAGATAAAGACATGGCATACCTTCCGTGCCCCAATTTACCTGGGGTTTTTGTATTGGCCATTTATTGTTAGTATTACTCAGAAGAGTTTGCTAGCTCTTTTCTGTACTGTGTTACCTCTGCTTTTTTGATTTAATTCTGTGATTTAGTAGTAGGTAGGTTTGGCACAAACGTGCTTTTATGCAGTTAGGTGCCATTAACTTGCCGTTGTCTTTGTACAAAAGGGTATGTCTGCTCAGTTGATTATTCAAACTGGAGCTTTTGCAGCCAGTCTTCTGAGCTCGCTCTGCACTGCACACTGAGGGTTGGGTGGATTCTCTGCACCTAACTATAGGCTGAGCTGCTCATCGTAGTTTGCCTTTGTTATAAGAGAGAAAGAAGCACTTTCAGGCCATGATTCATCTGACTGATTTTAGACTTCAGGATGACAAAAATCATGCCTTTGTCTCCACTGACTGTCTCAGATCTTTGAGTCAGAAACCTTAATATACTCATCTGTGATTTTAATGCCTTGGGGTACTCTGCCTGTCTTGAACTGTCTCTATGTGAAGTCACGGGCTTCCTGCAAGTCCTGTGTCATGCATGCCAGTGCCATGCAGACATCTTAGTATCACAGGGCATGGCAGTAGAAATCCTTCTTTAGACACTGATGCAGTGATCGAGTTGTATGTTTTACCATCTGCCTATTGACTGTGTTAATAAGGTGGTGAACCATACAGTGAGTTGGCTTTTAATTTGCCTTAGTGACTGTGCTGATGAATCAATCTAGAATAATAAGTTTGCGTCTAGAGATCAGGATTCCAGAGTTCAACACCTGAGTCTGCCATTCAGTCCCTTGTGTGGTTTTTAGACATGGAATAGTGGATGTCTAGAGTTGATGAGCACCTATTGCTTTTTGTTTGTTGGCTTTGCTTTGAACTGCTAGGTGTTCAGTATTTCTGCAAGTCTCAATTTTTCTCTCTAATGATGCATTTTTATGGTTAACTCTACCTGACAGCTTGGACAAAATTATCTTTAATTTTTTTTTTTAAAGTACCAATGAAAATAATTGCAACAAACATGGAGCACTTAACCTTCACCAGTTACTTTACAAATACTGCCTTAAAAGTACACATTTAAAAGTACCATTCCACTCACCTGTGGATGTGTGTGTTTGGTGTTACAGGCAGCTAAAACTTTCACCTTTAACAAAAGAGACTTCTTTACCTGAAAGTACTTACAAGTGAATGGGAAGATGAACAGAGAAAACCAGCTTTTCTGTAACTGTTTTTCTTACTCTAATATTATATGTCATATGTTTTCTTAAGTGTGCTACTACTACTGATATTGAACAAAAAAATGCTTTTAAGTTCAGTTCTTGCCTCGTTGGTAAATATTTTTCATTCTATCTGGCTTTTAAAATCCCATGTATGTGGAAATGACGGGTGGTTTTCCCTTTCTTCTGCCTTTGCTGGCAGGTTTAATGCTTAAGTTCTAATACTTGTAACTGAGTTGAATATGTTTCATCCTAGGTTTAATGGCTCAACAAGAGAAGCTTATTTCAGTGTGGGACTACAGGGTATTGCTGAAAGAGACATTGATACTGTGAAACAGATAATTGCTAGAACAGTTGATGAAGTTATTGTGTAAGTACTGCTAAATTTTTGAGAAGACTTAGTTGTTTCATGCAGTCTTTTACAATTAGGTATTAACAAGATACGCCTATGTATTATTATAATGATACAGGCATACGTATAATAACATGCCTCAAAAATTTAGTTACACAAAATAAATACAACAAAGAAGCATCAATAGTCTTCAGTACTCTGAAAACTTGTATCTGCTACTTCCTCTATTGT
Organism: Opisthocomus hoazin; assembly: GCF_030867145.1. Taxonomy (NCBI): domain Eukaryota; kingdom Metazoa; phylum Chordata; class Aves; order Opisthocomiformes; family Opisthocomidae; genus Opisthocomus; species Opisthocomus hoazin. The sequence continues at coordinate 81,244,983 of NC_134417.1, forward strand.
AGCATATTCATCAGCATAATCTTCAGGAGTTTAATGATATTAGTGCAGTTTCAATAAATGACATGGCATGATAAGATTATTTCATATAAATTTTAATTCAGTGTGGAAGATGTTATATTGTAATGCTTCCTTTATCAATGTTACAATTTGTTTTTGTAACTTCACTTAAAGTAATTAGTCTTAATGGTGTGATTTCCTTCTTTTGTCACCCCTTCCCAAAGGAAAGGATTTGAGGAAGATAGGATTGAAGCTTTACTTCACAAAATTGAAATCCAGCTGAAGCATCAGTCTACAAGTTTTGGACTTGCCCTGATATCTGTAAGTCTGTATGTGTGCCCATGTGTGGCATTTGTTTCGGAGCGGATAAGAAACCTACTGTCTACATATCTATGAAATACATTTTGTAGGCTCTTGATACGTACAATTTTTCACTTAAGGATTTTCCTTTGTCATCTCGTGTGCATCTTTCTTCCTTCTTTTCAGTAGCATTCCAACTATCACTGGACTCCACACTGTATGACTTAATCAGGCAGAGAGCCTGTTGTCTTTGCCTGAATAGTAACTTTGATTGCAGTAGCACTGATTGCTTCTGTTAAGAGACATATGCCATACTGGCTCTTGGAACTATGTTTTGGACAGATGCCTATGTATTTTCAAAAGTCAAATAGAAGGACTATGTTTTTCTATGTAATTTGACGTTGTACTGCTGTAATTTAATTTCAAGATTCACAAGTGAAAATTTACACTATTTCAATTCTTGACATAAAATTTTGATACCAAAGCTGTTATGGAAGACATTTTCCACAGCAGAATGTTCTGTCTTTGAGAAGTCTACAAGTCGTAAATTTGGGAATGAATTAGCTGCAGTATTTGCAGTCAGTTTGGAAATCAGGGCCTCCTGCTGCCACTAGTTCTCCAGTATTCTCATTTTTTTTTCTGCTCTGCAGCAACTTAAGTTGCTTAGTGGCTCTTTTGCTTTCTGTTTCTCAAGTGTTGTGTCTTCATCAGTATGAACAAGAGTTCATTCCTTTGGTGTACAAAGTTAGGTAAAGAAGCAGAGGCCTGGATTAACACAAGACTTGTAAATAGGAGAGCACAACCAAGAGTTGTTTCAAATCAGATTGTCATACAGTGCAACAGACAAATTATTGATATTTAATTGCCTGTCATGTTGCCTAGTAGGATCTGGCAAATGTGCCTGGTTTTGATAGCCCATGCTTTCTAGCATGTCTTCAGATTGTGCGAGTAATTCTGTCTGATGAAATATTTATGCTTGTACTTTATTTTTCGATATTTTTAAGTGTTGAAGTCAATTCAGCTCTTAGGACTTAATTCGAGAATAGAAAGTTCAGAAACAATTCTTGCTTTTAAAGACCAGTCATGCAGCATTTGGTGTTAATTCACCCATAGAGGGGGATTATGTTTCAGTTCATTCACCTGAGGTCATCTTTTAGAAGCTGGCCTTGAGAAGGGCCTGCAAGGGACCCTAGATATGACTAAAGTAATCATAGAATGGTTTGGTTTTGATTGGAAGGGGTCTTTAAAGTTCGTCTAGTTCCAACCTCCCTGCTTTGGGCAGGGTCATCTTTTACTAGACCAGGTTGCTCAAAGCCCCATCCAGCCTGGCTGTGAACACTTCCAGGGAGGGGACATCGACAGCTTCTCTGGGCAACCTGTGCCAGTGTCTCACCACCCTCACTGTTTAAAAAAAAAAAAAAAAAAAAAAAAAAATCCTTCCTAAATCTGCTCTAAATCTAAATCTTTTAGTTTAAAACCATTACCCCTTGTCCTATCACAACAGGCCCTGCTAAAAAGTTTGTCCCCATCTTTCTTATAAGACCCCTTTAAGTACTGGAAGGCTGAAATAAGATATCCCCACAGCCTTCTCTTCTCCAGGCTGAACAACCCCCACTGTCACAGCCTTTCTTCATACAAGAAGTGGGGTCCACCATACTTCAGGTGGACTCTCACAAGACTGGAGTGGAGAGGGAGAATCGCCTCCCTCAACATGCTAGCCATGCTGCTTTTTATGCAGCCAGGGGTATGATTTGCTTTCTGGGTTGCAAGTGCACGTTGTAGCCTCATATCCAACTTTTTGTCTACCAATATCTCCAAGGACTTCTCTGCAGGGCTGCTTTCAAACCATTCATCACTCAAGTTGTACTGATGACTGGTTGTTGCCTCAGCACAGGTGCACCTTGCACTTGGCCTTGTTGAACTTCTTGAGGTTCATGTTGTCAATCTTGTCCAGGTCCCTCTGGTTGGCATCGCTTCCCTCAAGCGTATCAGCTGCACTGCTCAACTTTGTATCGTTTGCAAACTTGCTGAGGGTGCACTCAGTCCCACTGTCTGTGTCATTAATAAAGGTATTGAACAGTGTCAGTCCCAGTACGGACCCCTGATGGACAGACACTACCTGTTACTGATCCTTGTTTGGATGTTGAGCCATTGATTGCAGGTGTTTGCTTGTGACCATGCAGCCAGTTCCTCATCCATCAAATAGTCCATGCATCAAACCTGTACCTCTCCAGTGTGGAGAGAACGATGTTGTGTGGGACTGCATCAAAGGTCTTACAGAAGTTAAGATAGATGACATCAGTTTCTCTTCCCTTATCCACCAGTGCAGTCGCTCCATTGTAGAATGCCACCAGCTTAGTCAGGCACGATTTGCCTTTTGTGAAGCTGTGTTGGTTGTCACAGATGACAGTCTGTGTAATTGTAAGTGTCGTGGTAAGGATTCTCTAACTTCCATACTGTATTCCAGTGCTGCGCTAGCTTTACAGTTAGAAGGGTGTGATGTATTTGTTTAGAACACAATATGATGGGTGAACCATTGGCTGAAGGATGGGGCTCAGAGTTTTAGTAAATGGGGTAACTTCTGGCTGATGGCCAGTCACTTGTGTTCCCCAGGGCCAGTTCTCTTCAATGTTTTTGTCAATGACCCGGACACAGGAGCTGAGTGCACACTAAGTACGTTTGCTGATGATACTAAATTAGGAGGAGTTGTTGATTCCCTCAAGGGTAAAGAGGCCTTACAGAGAGATCTTAATGGATTGGAGCAGTGGGCAATCACAAACTGTATGAAATTTAACGTGGACAAATGTGAATTCTGCATCTGGGAAGGTATAATCCTGGATGTATGTATAGCTTGGGGGACAAGGCTGGAATGCAGCCCTGCAGAAGCGGTCTGGGGGTTTTGGTAGATGGTAAACTCAATATGAGTCACATACAGCCAAAAAGGGCCAACCATATCCTGGTGTGCATTAAGGACAGTATAGCTAACAGGTCGAAAGAAGTAGTTGCCCCACTACACTCGGCATTGGTGCAGCCTCACTTCGACTACTGTATGCAGTTTTGGGCTCCACAACAGAAGATGGACATAAAAATATTACAACATGTCCAAAGGAGGGCAACAAAGATGCTGAAGGGACTAGAGGGCATGACTCACGAGGAGCTCCTGAGGATACTAGGTTTGTTCAGCTTAGAAAAGAGGAGAATGAGGGGTGACTTCATTGCTGTCTACAACCTTCTCATGATGGGGAGTGGAGAAGGAGGGTTTGTTCTCTTCTCATGTCCAGTAATAAATAGTACATGAGCAAATGGCTTCAAGCTGCATTGGGGAAGTGCAGATTGGATATTGGGAAGAAGCTCTTCATGGAGAGGGTGGTCAAGCGCTGGAACAAGTTTATTGCTTTTGGCTGGGAGAAAGTTAAATTTCTTCATAGTAGCTAGTATGGGGCTATGTTTTAAGTTTGTGCTGAAAATCGTGTTGACAATGCAGAAATGTTTTAGCTGTTGGTGAGCAGTGCTTACACAGCGTCAAGGCCTTTTGTGCTTCTTACACCACCCTGCCAGCGAGGAGGCTGGGGTTGGATGAGAAGCTGGGAGGGGACACAGCCGGGACAGCTGATTCCAGCTGACCAAAGGGACGCCTCATACCGTATGATGCCACGCTCAGCAATAACAGCTGGAGGAAGAAAGAGAAAGTGGGGACATTCAGAGTTACCGCGTTTGTCTTTCTAAGTCACCTTTACGCATGGTGGAGCCCAGCTTTCCTGGAGATGGCCGAGGACCTGCCTGCCAGTGGGAAGCAGTGAATGAATTCCTTGTTTTGCTCTGCTTGCGCACAGCTTGTGCTTTACCTACTAAACTGTCTTTATCTCAGCCTGTGAGTTTTCTCATTTTTACCCTTCCAGTTTTCCCCCCCATCCCACTGTGAGGGGAGTGAGCGAGCGGCTCAGTGGGGCTGAGCTGCCAGCCTGGGTTAAATCGTGATGCCAAGGAAGTGGTCGTGGCCTGAAGCCTGTCAGTGTTCAAGAGGCATTTGGGCAACTCTCTTAAATATATGGTTAAAACTTCTAGATTGCTTACTGAGAACCAGCACTGAGTTGTTGTACTGACCCAATGGAAGCCTCAAATAAGAAGTGACTACGTTTATGTCAAGAGGTTTAGCTTGAGCATATTGTAAAAGAATACTGTTCTTCAGAACACATTAGGGAATTTTCACAGAATAGATAACAATAGATATTACTGAAAAAGTGTGGAAGGCCTGTGATACCTGCTTGTAATTAGAGGGAAGAAAAGAGAAGGCAGTTTTGACAGTTCTGCTGCATTTGTTTCCTATACGCTTTTAAGGGCTTTTTCTTTCAAATGTCTTAGGATTTTTTTATTTTGCTTTGTTTCGTTTTTTTCCCATTCACACAGAATAGAAAAAGAGAAGACTTTTATATTTTGCCCTGTGATGTATTTGAAGAACTTTCAGTAGTGACTTGAGCAAACAGTAGTCTCAAACTAGAGAATAAAACTAGAATAAAAATCCTTCCAAAAGAAATATCCTGGGGAAATTTCTGGTTATTTAATATCTTCTTTCTTCAAAGTCCCATCTATGTTAGATGTTGGAGTTATCTTATTATAAATCATTTCATCTGACTGATACAGTGATTGGGTAGATTGTTGTATTTATGTAGTACTTTGTCTCTACCGCCTGTTCCTTTTTTCCTTCTTTCTTGGGCTGAAAAATGAATTTATTCTGAATGGGGGGGAGGAAAGAATATTACAATACAGATATACACACCTATGCAAAAAAAAAAAGAAAGGAAAAAAAAAAGATGGTTTGGTAGGATAAAATTAGAGGAGAGAATGGAGAGTACAGGGGGACAGATGATGATGGAATAGGCCTTTGATATGAACAAAGATTTCATTGTTTTTTTCCCCTCCAAATATATTAGAACTGCTCATTATATGTCCGCTATTCAAATATAAATGATCAGGTGGTTTTGGAACACAGATGCTGTTGGTTATAGAAGTGCAGATGGACTGTCCTGCTTACCTAATTATTCTTTTCCATTCAGTATATAGCCTCCTGCTGGAATCAAGACGGGGATCCAGTGGAACTTCTGAAAATTGCAGATAAAGTCTCTCGGTTCAGGCAGTGCCTTAAAGAAAATCCCAGATTTCTTCAGGAAAAAGTTAAAACATATTTTAAGGTGGGAAAACCTATGGAAGAATATCTGCAGTATAAGTTTTAAAGGACAATTTTGTCTTCAAGATTAAATGGAAGGTTAATTTTTTAGAACTGTACTGCCTATTTTTAGGTGTAGCTGAACAGCAGCACTTTTGAATGAAGCATGTTAATTTTAAATGGCTGAAGTGAAATATTTTCAAAATGGGAAGAATTGTCTGGTTGGACATTTGGAAACACACATATTAGAACATTGATAAAATGCTGAAGTTTACTGAACTGTGATGCCTGATACCGTAGGAGGGCACATGGTGTTTCCTAATGAGAAGGTCAGATGTCAACAGAGAATTACAAACCTCGCTCTGTGTTCCTTTTTTTTTTGGTATTTGTTTTGTTGGTGGGTTTTTGGTTTTGTTTGGGTTTTTTTCTCATCAAATTGTTCACGCTGTTTTGAAGGGTAGATCTGTTATAAAATTGCCAACCTGTTTTAATGGTGAGTAAATGGTGGTTCTTGTATACTCAAAGGCAACAAGAGACAGTGGCATCAGCTGAAGTCTGTTTTCCTAAAGGGATTGTTAGTGCCTGGAAGTAGCAGGGAGCTGTTAAGGTTTTGGTTTTTGTAGGGAAGAAATATTTTTGAACATGTCCTTTACTGTGGAGTTTTGCTGAGGAGGCTAAGGCAAAAACATGACTCAGCAGGAAGTCCTGAGAATAGCTGGATGTTCTTATACTAGAATTTTATGCACTGTTGTGCGTTGTGCCTGGAGATTAATAAAGCAGGAAGGCTACAAGCAAGGGAGGGAATGCTGTTCATCTTGCCCATTTTGCTATGCCTGGTTGATTTTGTATGTCATTCTTCAACTCTGTAGTCAATCAAGTTTCCATAGTCTTTTCACATAAGCACGTGAGAGATAAATTCATAAAACAAAATCTGGTTACATTCTCCCAAATTATTGGCAGTGTATGTCAGTGACAGATGTTGCTGTTTGACTCCTACTTTGAAATGGGCAATTTTTGAGGTCACTATTTTTTGAATAGCTTCCCAGTATTATATAAAGTAGAAACTGATTGAGTAATTTTGTTATTAAAATTCCACAGTCCGGTATAAACAAAAAGAAATTCAACAGTGGTTGTATCACTTGCATAATGCATGGATTTCTCTGACAACAAGACTGATGTAGAGCATTTCTGAGCAGGATAAGGCATGCACATTTTACATCATATGGGATCTTTACGCACTCAAGCGTGGGCAGGTTGAAAGTGGTGTTTAATGAAACCCTACTGCATTTAACCAGATTCCCCATCTTAGAACATTCTCCAGATAAAACTTGAGGCATACTGCTGTATAGCGTTATGTACAGTTGTTTAACCTTGATTTAATTAAACTAATGAGTACTGTGTGCTGTTAAAGGATTCTGACTCTATACTAAAATTTCACAGATGGTTGTTCGTGCTTGTTCTTGCGTTAAGCTGCCTCTCTTCCCCACCCTTGCAGCAGACTGTTCTTTATGAATTGAAGAGTTTAAACTGCCTGTGCGTGATACTTTTGATAATATACAAGCCAAATGATGCGCTGACTGCTTTTATCTACTGTTGATGAATCGGTAATCTCAGGCAAAACAGGGGGCAGTTGCCCTCAAAATTAATAACACTTATTTTGCGATATATTTCTGCAGGATAATCCGCATAGGTTGACTCTGTCAATGAGTCCAGAGGAAGACTATCATAATAAACAAGCAAAAATGGAAGCAGAAAAGCTGGAAAACAAGGTCCATGCTCTTTCTGAAGAAGAAAAAACCCAAATCTTCGAAAAAGGTGAACACACTTTTTCATGTTTTTATTTGGGTAACTGCTTAAAAACACAGCCAGTTTTTTAGCTGGTGTTCTGTAGAATATCTTAAATTCACAGGCATTCTCTAGCATTTGCTCTGAAAGGGGTGATTTTTTTTTTTTGGTTGGAAGTTTGTGTATGTGTTATGAGGCTATGCAGTGTAGTATTTACACTAAAAGGTATGATTGGTCTGTCCCATTAGTTTTAGCACTCAAAGGTAGAATGATTGATGTCTCCAGTAAGGCAGAAGAAAGGAAACTGTTTTAAAATACTGATCTGCTTATTTTTTCCCATGTTAACTTGCATGAAATACAAGATGAATTCTACCATTTACCTTGAAACTGTTTATTTTTGAGCATATGAGGTCTGCTCCGTGCTCCTATATAACTTGTGTTTTGTAATTTTATTTCTTATCTTTTCTACTTACAAAAAAGCAGCTATAAAAATAATGCTGTGTTTAACTTATTCTGGGCAATAACTAAAATTTGGAAACCCTGGGCAGTCATCTAGTTTTGTGAAAACAGCGATCAAGTCACAGAAATCCTCCAAATAAGTGGCGTTCATCTTCTGAAGCTTTGGTAGTAGGGGTAATTTTGGGGTGTAGGGGAGCAAAAAATCAGGTGAGGCTTTTTACTTACAAAGATAAATTGGAGAGTGCTTAGAGGTGACCAGCTAGAATCTGAAAGAGGCTGAAATGTAAAATTAATCACAGCAACTTAGCTGCATCAGTGTAGTGACAGAGCACTTAGAATAAGAACTGGGGGAAATGGGTCAGAAAGGAGCTTCTGAACTGCAAGGTCTGGGCTGCCTGGGTTAGTTTTCGCAGAGCTGGGGGTGGCAGGACAGGCTGGTACATGTCACTGCTTCAGGGTTTAAATTGCTTGGTACTGTAAACAGGATGTGAGGGGGGGACTGGAAAGAGAATTCACAGTCGTAGTGTTCTGTTTGCTGTTGCGATGTGATAATCTGCAGCATTAGTTTTAGTGAAATATTTAAAAGAACTGTTGACAGAAAATTCTAAACTGCAGACTCTTGTGGTTTTCTGATCTGCAACACCTCAGTAGGTTTTGGCAGCACTTCCGCTAAAAGCTGAAAATGACAAACTGGTATTCTGCTCTCCTTACCAGGTTTGGAATTAATTGCTCTTCAAAGCAAACCTCAGGACACCTCTTGTCTCCCAGCTCTAAAAGTGTACGACATTGAGCCCAAAATCCCATTCACCGTGCTGGAAACAACACTCACAGGTTGGTGTAACCACCATTTTGTCCTCAAAAGAGCACTGCTATTGCATTGTTACCTAGCTGCTTGCCCAGTCGTTGCTCCTTTTTGCTCTTTACCAAGCCCGTGTCCTCACTGTTTGTTGTCCATAGCTGCAGTGTGTTTCCTCTAGCCCACAACCTGGGTGGCAGTCAGTTTGCAGTGGATCTTCTGCAGGGACACTTCTTGCCATCGCCCCTGTGGGGCAACGCAGGGCTGTGCTCAGCGCTCCCCAGGGCTCTGGCTCGTGACGGAGCTCCCTGCCGCCTGCCCTGCTCCGCCGTCAGAGTCTCTGGGTGCAATGCTCTGCTGCTCTTGAACAATCCCCCAGCTTTCCAAAGGCTTATCCAGGGTGCAGCGCTCCTGGCAGCTTGTGTGGCGAGCCTGCCTTACTGCTCTCCCTCCCTACCCAGTTTTTGCAGAATATGATGTACAGGAGCCATGGGGGGGGGGGGGGGGGCGGGGAAATTAGCGTTCTTCATAACTTCAGTGCAAGTTTCTCCCTGCTTTGCCAGTGGCTGCCGCATGGATTGATAGGAAACTACAGTTCTGTCAAAACCTTGCAGGTAATAGTGCTCTGTAGTATGTGTCTAACAGACACTTCCCTTCCAAAATTTCCAACAAGTGTCAAGTACTGTATAGTTTTGATACTAAAATGACCTGGTTTGGTGAAAATTCTAATGTGTATATTCTGTTGCCCTAGCTTAGAAGAGAACATACAGTGCAGGAACTTGCTTTCCTCAACTTTTGAAGTGATGAAGGTAAAAGATAAGGGAGAAAAACTTCTTCAGTTGTTGGAGAACAAATTACTGTTCCTTTATTTGAATGTTACCTCTGAAATGTGGCCTCTGTCAACAGAATTCTCTTGTCACGTTGTCCAGGTATCCATTACCTTACCATGGACAGAAACAATAAAAATCCTTCAGTCCAGCATTCCGTGCAACGTGTAAAGTTTAAACGAGAAGTTGTTCTGAAGTGCCAACAAAAAATAACCCTTAACATGAAACTCTTGTAAGAAATTGTTTTGCTTTTATGTGTTTATAGTAGGAAGCTGTTGGTTATTTGTTGCTTTTGTTTTCTCATCCCTAGCTGATGAAATTCCTGTCCAGTACTGTGCTCAGCCCACCAATGGGGTGGTTTATTTCAGAGCTGTTTCCAGCCTGAACACGCTTCCCGAGGAGCTCAAACCATACGTGCCCCTCTTCTGCAATGTCATCACAAAGTGAGTGGTTTACTTTCTTACAAGCTAAAGCAATAAGATGTAATGGAGCTTACTGAAGTAATACTGCTTTTAGTAACTTCAGCAACTGTTCTTACTATAGAAGGGAACTGTTGGTAAGTTGGTGTCCTGCAGCAACAGTGGGCTTCCCTCATCCTCACTGAGTTGCCAACTCTTTTCCCCTTCTCCATCAGTCTGTGCATTGCCTTGTTCCCCAGCATCAGCACAAGCATTCCATGAACATATTGGAAAATTGATATAAATGAAAAATAGCCTAGCAGAAAGTTAAGTTTTTATGTGGATGTATTTTTTGTCTAATTTCACTGTGTGGTTACAGAAACACTGAGCCCACCATAGAGGAAAGAGTGGCACAGGGCAGAACAAGTCGCCTGGGCTGGGAGAAATCTGGTTTTTGTATTGGTGATAACAGCTTATGTACTATTACTGTGGTTCCACAGGGATGTTGGTGGCAAGCCTGTACATAAAACATACTTGTTAATACACCACTTTAAAATAACAGGATGCTTAAATTGAAAAGCTTGGTGTATTATTTTTTGTTTTATAAGGTGTGAAGTATTATGTTTGCTTGATAACGCTCAAAATTGTTTAGCTGCTAAGTGAGTATTGGCCTAAACTATCCCCTTTGCAAATGGGGTATGGATCTTTGTTTTGGCAGATGCTGAAGATGGAAATAAATCTCTATTGTTTTTTGCAGGATGGGATGTGGAGCCCTTGATTACAGAGAACAAGCCCAGCAAATAGAGCTGAAAACAGGTGGGATGTCTGTCAGCCCACATATCATTCCAGATGATTCACACCTGGATGTGTATGAACAGGTAAATTAATCATAAATTTCAAGACTTTACTCTTGCAATAACAGCTCTGTATTTAAGGGTCAGGCAAGGCTTCCGGGTACAGGGTCAGCTAATGCACATTGAAAACTTAGTGTATAAAAGGACTTGTGCCTTTTTGCATGAGATATAAATTTGACAATTACAGTAGCTTCGTATTTTGTTTTAAGGGGAGTGTTTGATGAGGCTATCCATTTTAAGGCAGTGCTTAAACTAGCATCTGTCGTATTTTTGAGTGCTGCAAAAAATTTGGAAGCAGAGGGTAGAGGACAGAGTGGTACAGTGTCACACATACAGATTGCTGTTAACGTGTGTATGTCACCGTTAATGTGGTTCAGAAACATGGAATGTTTGCAACATCATTAGATCTTAGTATTGAGCGTAACAGTCCTGGAAATATCTCTTAAGACTATTTCAGACTTGCTGGGGTCTGCTCCCCTTGGATCCTGGAGCTGAATTAGGGAGACTGCTTTGCAGAAATGTGCATCCTCAGAAGAGTTTTATTTGTACTTCTGTGGAAAAATAAGGAACTCTTTCTGAACTGTTGCTTACTGTTGAGAAGGAGTTGACAGGCTTGCTTTGTGTGCAGAACAATCACACTTCATGTCTGCTCTGATTTTAGTATCTCAGCCTGCGTTGAAGGGGTTTTGTGATGTGTAGCATTGGGTTGGCATCGTTGCATCACTTGCATAAAAAGTTACTGCGTGTGTGTCAGGCCATTGCTGTCGTTGTCTTGTGTGAAGGGGTTTTTTGTGTTTTGTTTTTCTTTTTTCCTTCAGGGTGTGCTCTTTTCATCTCTGTGCTTGGAGAGAAATCTGCCAGACATGATGCACTTATGGAGTGAAATATTTAACAAGTATGGTACACTGGGTTTCGTTTGTTTGTGTTTTTGCATGTGTTTTGGAGTTTTGTCTCTTCCCCCAACCATTCCCTTCTTCTTGGAGATAATACTTCATGATTTCTTCTTACAACTCTATCTCTGAACAGGTCCCAGTATCTGAATCTAAGTAGTCCGTCATTTGCATGACTACATAATGGATTAAACGGAGAGCTAACAGTCTAAGAGCTCTTGGTGGAACCTGGGATGAGGAATGATTCAGTATTATAAATTCCATTGGCATGTTTTTGCGTGAGACCGAGAGACTTTGTTTTTATTTTTCAGTCCCCGGTTTGAGGAGGAAGAACATTTCAGAGTGCTGGTTAAAAAGACTGCCCAGGAGCTGTCAAATGGGATTCCAGATTGTGGGCATTTGTATGCCTCTATCAGAGCCAGCAAAAACCTCACGCCTTCTGGAGAACTGCAGGAAATGTTTGGTGGGATGGATCAGGTGAAAAGCTAATGGCGTCCTTCAGCAAAGCCCAAATCCTTGACTTTGGAATTGCAGTGTTCATTTGTGGTAATTCTTTCAGTTGGCTTAATCTGTAACCCTTCTGCCTTCCCTTCCACACAGGTGAAGTTGATGAAGAGAATAGCAGAAATGTCTGACGTTAAACCGATATTACGCAAACTGCCGCGCATGAAGAAGTATTTATTAAGTAGTGACAACATCAGGTGAGTTCCAGATAAAAAAGCCAATGGGCATTTTGGTTAAAGAGGGGCTGCGGGCTGTGAAAGCGCATTTCTCAGTGTGCTCCGTGGAGTACTGGGGTTTTGTGAAACGGGAGGTCTGTGGAAAAACTACAAAAAAGTTGTAAGTTTAAATTCTACTTGCTTATAAAGTGGCAGCTATGGCTTATTTTGTTCATTTTTTAACAGATATGAGAAACTTACGGCAAATTTAATATGTAACTGGTGTACCAAAAGTATGTGAATGACACACCTTTCCTCGAAGGTGCCCAGGAGACAAATCCTGTTATATTCTATTGTAACAGCAGAGTGCAGTTTATTTTGGATTTTTTTCTCCTAAAAGGAAAATAGCAACATTATGAAACCTGTTTTATGCATATACTGGAAAAAGTAGGAGGGCATTTTAGGGTGTTTAGTGTCAGACGCGTTACTTCCAATAATAAGCCCATTTGAAGTGACATAAGTTGCAAAGTTTTGTTTTGCAAAGCCTGAAATGATGAATAAAATTATGGAAATATCTACACTGTTCAAAACAGCATAGGTCTGCCTGTAAAGAGAGAATACAGAGGACATTAGTTTTTGTGAAACTTTTATATTTTGCAAAACTGATGTAGTCCTGTCCTGTGCACAGAAGTGATTTGACAGCTGCTGCTGAAGTTTAGGTCTGAGCAAGCAAAAAAAAGCAATTGGACTTTTTTTTCATATCAAATGCTGGGTTATGAGTATTTTGCTTTTTTCTGTGATGGTGATTATCAGTGACCACAGATCTGTCATTCTGATGATTTAATAGAAAATGTTTAGGAAGTCAAAGTAGTGCAAATTAGAAAGGACTGTCTGAAACAGAAAAACATATTTTAAAACTTTATGTATATTTTTAACAGATGTTCAGTGAATGCAGCACCTCAACAGATATCAGAAGCATCTAAAGAAGTAGAGAAATTTATAAAGGGCATAGCTAGAAGTAAAAAAGAGAGAAAACCTGTTCGTCCCCATGTGATTGAGGTAAGAAAATACTTCATATGTGACTAGAGCAACACAGTTGGATTTGGTGTTGTGTAAAGAGCACTTTGCAATCAGAAGAAGATCGTCTGAGCTTGAACACCACGTCCATTCATACAAAGATGTCTGAAGAAATTTGCAAGAGTCAGCTCTGTGATAAGCTGCTCTGTGTTTTGCCACAGAGGCTGTTTTCACCTCAATAAAATAGACAGTAGTAATCCTGTAGATCAGCTGTCAAGCTTTACCCTGAGGTTACTGCTTTTGCGTGGGATGTGGAAAAAGAGATTATTCCTTCCTCTGTCACGTAAAACTGTCACTTCTATTTTAGCTGAGGTTTACTTGAAATATGGACCAAAAGGGAATAGGGCGTGATGTGCAGTTCCTCAGTTGCACAGGAATGTGTTTCGTTATTTGGATGTGCAGAAGGTTTGGCACAAAATGTGCTTGGCTTAATAGCATTGACAAAGGATCTGCTCTGTCAGTATGCAGATCTGTCTTAACTTCTGACGAGGCTGGAATAAGTTCCCAGTTCCCTCCCCATGAGGGAAATGATGATCTGAAACTTTCTGGGCCTCATTTAATCTCTGTCTTTCAATGCAAAATTACTCTTGAAAGGAAATTTCTTTGGTATTTGCTTAGAAATTCATATATAAAGAAGTAATTGAGTAGCTTGCTTATGTTTGTGAAGACACAGACTGATGGTGGTTTCAAAGAGGCTTGAAGGGTAGGGGTTGCATATATAGTATTATTAGTCTAAATTGTTGAATCATCTTTTAATATAAGGGCTGGGTCTCTTGTAGAAATGTTCAGAAGTCAAACCTGTGGGAAGCAAAATGCTTACTGGTTTGCAGATCACAAGGAAACTAGTTAATGTAAGTATGTTATTGGTTGGGTTTATTGTCATTACAGGGCTGTTACTGATACTAACGGTCCATCTGCAGCTGTTACAGATTCTCTTGCTGTTTAGCAGAACACCATTCACACATAACGTGCCCTTCAGTTCTGCTGACTGGATTGTTTGTTTAGCCTTCAAACTTCTTAATCACTCCCTTTGTTCTCTTCCCTTTGGTTCTGGTATGAAGATCGTTTAGCTAACTCCACATCTGTGCATGCAGGCAAATACCTGCTTGCGCCATATCTTGTAAGTCCTGCTTATTTTATTTTTAACCTAGTTCCTTTTAGAACCGAAGGCTGGTGTGGTGTCACTCCCAGTTAGTCCCTTCCTTTCCTTCCTCTTCTCCCTAAATGATTTTGAATGCGAATGACATCTGACAGAAGAGCTTCAGTGACAAGTAAAAATGAAAAACTGTATTTGGCTACAGGAGAGAAAAACAGCTTAGCATACCCTGAGCTGTCCTTTGAGAAGAAGGCAGGGAGGGCTCAGCCCACGATTTTGCTTGCTGACCAGCGATGTGTACGCTGCTATGCTTGGCCCAACCAGCCAGAGATGTGCGAGGGACTGGGGAACAGGTCTGTGATGTTAAGAAAGGCTCAGGAGTATTGAAATGAGGCTATTAAAGCCACTGAAGGTGTGTAAGGCTCTGCTCTTGCTTAAGTAAGCACAAGCAGGTGTATGTGTGAGAGGCAAAGCAGCGAGCGCTGCACAGGCCTGGAGACACGAAGACGACTGGAAGTTTTAAAGTGGGGGTGTAAGGAAGAATAGAGTTTATTGCAGGGGATGTTTGAGCAGAAATTCGTATAGCTGCTGCTGTTCATAAGTTTGCGTTTTTTTGTGGGTTTCAGTTTCTGAATCTGATTTCAATATCTAAAATGGAGAAGATGGACTAAAATTTAATGTGGTGACCCAGTGCTTACGTGGATGTAGAAGTGGAGAGTTATGAACACCTGGTTCAATCAAAGTAAAGACACGGCAGGGGAAGCGTGCCATCAAAACTCTTTGGTGACAATACAAGGCCTGCACAACTGAGAAGCTGGTGTGCAAGGATGGGTAGCTGATGTACTGTGTCTATGTGCTTTAGTTTTCCAAGGCAGTCCTGTGTACTGGACTGCTAATACGGGGGCAAGTGAAATGTCAGTGATTGCAGTGTGGGTCAAGTGGAAGCTTTAGCATTTGTGCATCTGTGTGTTTGGCAGAATTTCATAGTTCTCAAGAAAGCTGGAGTTCTCAAATGGATAAATTGTCTCATCTCTGCTAACTGTGACACTAATGCATTTTTCTCTTAGGATCCTACTTTTAAACCATGCCAGATGAAGACCCATTTTGTGCTTCCCTTCCCAGTGAACTATGTTGGGGAATGCATTCGAACAGTTCCCTACACAGCCGCAGACTATGCGAGGTGGGAAACAGAATCAGCATGGAGCTTCTAGATATCTTGCGTAGCACAGAACGAGATGGGAAGTGTTGGGGTGATCATGGGAAATGGAGTGTCGATAGAAAATCCCTCGCAGTGCATTTGTCACAAATTCTTTATGGAGCAATCTTTGCATGGCTAGGTCCAGAAATGCCCTGTTTTAGTAAATGCTGAGATTAAGTAGTAAGGGAATACTGTTCCCTAACTTCAAAATAAACAGGTCTGCCTACTTGGATGTGTCTGACTTGACAATCCTATTGGATGTAACAAAGTTTAGGAGGCTGCTTTCATATTTCAGTGAAATGAAATAAATAGAAATAGTTAAGGAATGTTCCAAAGCAGTGCTACTTTTATGATGATGTAATATTATGCAGGTATTATTACATATTGAGTATTGTTACTGTTACTGTTGTAGCTTACAAGAAGCAATGCATTGCAAATAAGGCTCTTAGAGAACTTCAGAGGAGGTGGCAAATATTACTGCTGTCCAGTTTGTTTAATATCTTTGCTGTTGGTATTTCTCTCATTACAGCCTGCGAATTCTTGCGCAGCTGATGACAGCTAAATTCCTACATAGAGAAATCAGAGAGAAAGGAGGGGCATATGGTGGAGGTGCTAAACTTAGTCACAATGGCGTATTCACTTTCTACTCCTACAGGTAACAGTAGGTTCATTCTTTCCTGTTCATGTCTGAGGAGAATGCTGACTGCACTTACGTGTATCTTTTTTGACTTAGTTGTAGCTCTTCCTCAGGATGAGGTGAAATGAAAAGAATGTTGAATCACAAGAAAGTGATGATGATGTTCAGATTAGTTGCTTAAGGTCTATCAGTTTTGTGGATAAACCCCTCCTTGCTTACTCTGGTTTCTGTCCTTGGGAAAGCCTGACTTATCTCTGCTGGTAGCAACCATTGTTGCATCTCTGTACTTAGATGTTTACTGTTGCGGTACCAGATTTATGTAAAACTGGCTTTCACTTGTTTCTTCCTGGGTTGAGGAGACCCTAAAACAGGGAATTCAAAACTATTCAGAATTTGAGATCAGAAAGCAGAATGATGGTGTTCCCAAAGCTTCTGGTTTTGAAAATACGCAGCTTCCTTTGGTGACTGGCTGGAATTTCAGAGATTCAGCAGAAAGCATTGCTTATGATGAGCTAGAATTGCTTTTTTTTTTTTTTCTTTCCCTCTTTTTTGCCAGTCCATAACAGTTACCTTGCATTGGTCTTACGAAAGCACTTCTGGATGAAATTTGAACTGGAGATATTAAAGACTAGTTATAATCCCCGCTAAAAATGTCATGTGGCTAGAGTCCTGGCTTAAATCATCTTTATAGTCCAAAGGCAGCCTAGCACACTACTTGGTCGGGATTCCTAGCTAAAATTTGAGCAGCTTTGCGTTTCTCTGAAGCTGCAACATGGTAGGACTTGTCCTCGTTAGTATTTCAGTAGTTGTTAACCTGTTGCACCTGTTTTACAGAGAGCAGGAACAGGTGTAGCAGGAAGCACAACTTAGAGAAGATACGGCACATCATAAATATTACTATTGTTGATGTTAATGGCAGTTGTGCTTACTAAGCTATTGCACCAACCTGATAGCACATTGTTAACAGTGCTGGTTTACCATCTTGTAAAATACCAGTTCTCTACACACTGCCTTGGAACTACTTTTAGGCAAATGACCTTGCTGCATTTGTGTATCTAAAATTCAAATATCCCTGGTTTGTAACGCTTCTGTCTTCTTAAAAAAGAAAAACAAAATCCAAAACCTCTTTTTTGTAAACAAAAAAGAAATTTTATCATTTGGTTTAATCCCCATATGTGTATGTTTTCTGATGCATAGTAAACTATGAATGAAGAGTGAACAAAGCAATTCCAGTACATGATCTTGTAAGACTACAGTAATTAATTTTACTTTTTTTTTTCTTCTAAGAGACCCAAATTCATTAGCCACCTTGAAAACATTTGAGAAAGCAGTCGAATGGGCCAAATCTGGAGAGTTCACACAACAAGATATTGATGAAGCTAAGCTAGCAGTATTTGCTGCTGTAGATGCACCAATAGCTCCTTCAGATAAAGGTACATTCTTACCAGCCAGTGCTGCCAATATTTTTTTTTTATTTAAGTTTAAAGGGAAGAAAACAATTTGCTAAACTGTGTCATATGCTAGGATTTGTACTTGGAGATGTAAGACAATTGCAGTTTCAACGAAGCAGTCAAGTCCTGTTGCTCCCTTTCAGCAAGACCACAGGCATTCAGTCTCTGCTGAAGTTTTCGTATTCATACTGCCCCTTGCTGTCAGGAGAATGCAGCTAGGAGATGGAGGTAGATTAAAGAAACAACTTTAGGCTTGGATAGGGCATTAAATGCAGGCACATAAAAAGAAATATTGGTCTTCTGCTTCAAATAAAGTTGAAGGATTACTGACACAAGTATACATATTGGCTATGAATGTCTGTAACCTTTTGTACATACTTCTTTTGAAGAAGTTAAAGCATAAAAGTCTGTCTGCTACAGTGGAGCGTGTTATCTTCTTTACATATCTGCGTACTTATGATGGCGTGGCAGTATCTTCACATCTTGTCTGTTTGCTCACATGTTGCTCTGCTTTGCTCGCTTTTCCCTCCCTCCCCCATTCTCAGGTTAATTTCAGTCCAAAACTTGCTAAGTTGGAATACGTTCCTTTCCTATACATAAAGGAATAATAAGGTTAAAATTAGTGTTATTTTAGTATGTACTTGTATTAACATGAACTTACTAAACAAGAAAACTTAAAATACATGGGGCTTTCAGCAGACTGAACTTGGTTTTGGTCTGGGCAATTAAAAAATGTAGTAATCAATTTTAGGTGCACGTGAGTGAAATGCGTGCATATTGAATGGCGGTATTTGTGAGATTAATGATTCACCTTCTTTGATATTTGAAGACACATCTAAATGGAACAGCATTGTTCAGCAGGCCCAGAAGCTGCTGCAGAGAGAGACACGTCTCCTTTCTACTGCTATTGCTTTGGTCATTAGGCCCTGCATGAGGACTGGAGCAACCTTATTTGACTTTGAAATCAGCCCTGCTTTGGGCAGGAGCTTGGACTACGTGACAGATCTCCTCCCAATGATCATATGCATGACAAAAAGCTTTTCTATTATAATTTGGGAGTTCTCTGGTTGTTCACGGGCCTATAATATGAATTTTAATATTAGTATTAAAATACTATAGGCAAGTATTCCAACAATTGTGGGCCCTGGTTGCCAAGAAGGCCAATGGGATCCTGGGGTGCATTAAGAAGAGTGTGGCCAGCAGGTTGAGGGAGGTTCTCCTCCCCCTCTGCTCTGCCTAGTGAGGCCCCATCTGGAGTACTGTGTCCAGTTCTGGGCTCCCCACCTTAAGAAAGATGAGGAACTACTGGAGAGAGTCCAGCGGAGGGCTACGAGGATGGTGAGGGGACTGGAGCATCTTTCCTACGAAGAAAGGCTGAGGGACCTGGTCTTGTTCAGCCTGGAGAAGGCTGAGAGGGGACCTAATAAATGCTTATAAATATTTCAAGGGTGGGTGTCAGGAGGATGGGGCCAAACTCTGTTCAGTGGTGCCCAGCGACAGAACAAGGGGCAATGGGCACAAACTGAAGCACAGGAAGTTCCGTCTGAACATGAGGAAGAACTTCTTCCCTCTGAGGGTGACGGAGCACTGGAACAGGCTGCCCAGGGAGGTTGTGGAGTCGTCTTCTCTGGAGATACTCAAGACCTGACTGGACAAGGTCCTGTGCAGCCTGCTCTAGGTGACCCTGCTTCGGCAGGGGGGTTCGACTAGATGACCCACAGAGGTCCCTTCCAACCCCTACCATTCTGTGATTCTGTGAAAAGCATTAAAGCATTTGTATGCAGATTTCTGTGTGTAGTACAACGAGGTGACGAAACCTTTGTATTGCACATTTATTACAACTGATTGCAAATTTTAAGAGTGTGTTGTTATAAACCACAATAAAAGTAGAGGCATCCTGAAATCCAGTTTGGCTAAAACGTTGTTGGCAAGTACGGAGACTCTTTAGAATGAATCATGTCAGGGTGTTTTAGGTTTTCTGGGCCACCATTACGTTTAGATTTTTGACAAACTAAATCACTTGCTGGAATAAAATATGAATTATTTTTTTCCCTAAATGGGGAACTCTTACTAACTCAAAAAATTAGTTTACCCAGTTCCAACATTTGATACCTGATTTACAGTTAGATACTCAGAACAATGGCCTAATGGTAGTCTCTACTCTTCCCTTCCAGCACATGTAGCTGTCTTAGTTTGCACTCGTTCATGCACTTAGTTGTACCTGAGGTTCCAGTACACCAACGCTGTGCGTGGTTTTGTGTTTTTCCCAGGAATGGCTCATTTCTTACATGGGATTTCAGATGAAATGAAGCAGTCACACAGAGAGCAGCTTTTTGCCGTCAACAGTGATAACCTGGTTGATGTATCAAACAAGTAAGTCTGTGTTCAATTTAGGAAAATGTTTATTTGAAAAATAGAACAAAAACATAATTTGAAGAAGAAAACCGTGTGTGAAAGTTGTCCTAATAAAGTTTGTGGATTTCTTCCCTTGGACTTTCGTACTACTTTCACTCGTTGCTTTTGTAACCTAGAAAGAGATGTTAATTATATCCTGCTTATTGCATTTTAGCAGACATAACTTCCTGCTATGTTCTGATTTTGTGGGAGACTGTTTTACTTGTGAAGGGTCCAGAAACTGTCTGGAGAAAGAGTACGCTCGGACACCCAGCTCCTGGCTATAGGAGCTGGTTCTAGACTCAAAACATTTTGTGCTGCTTTAGACTTCAGAATTCCACTACTGAACAATAACGAGGTTAAGGAGAGAGGGTAGTTAGGACTGTGCCTTGGGAGACTGCTGCATTGTGATGACTGAGGAAAAAACACAAAATCCCAAAGATGCTGTGACAGCAAACAGTGGGTGTGTACCAAACAGCACTTTTTCCTAAGATGAGAGTATTTTCAACTTGTATAGCAGAGCTGCAGATAACTGAACGCAGCAGTTTCTCATTTGTTTGTTTTTTTCTTGCAGGTATCTTGCAGTTGGGAAGAGCACACGTGGTCAAGCTGTACTTGGCCCAGAAAATGCAGATATCGCCAAGGATCCCTCATGGGTCAAACGATGAATTGTTGCTGAACATCCAAGCTAATACAAAAAAAGCTAATCTGTGTAACTGTATAATTAGGTTTTTTAGTAAATTTTAACAGTGCACAACAAACCAGTTAACAGTTCTCCTTCAAATAACTGTGAAAAATTTCTGAACCATACAGTATTTGAGAGCAAGAATTATATGCTTTGGATGGCAAAGACAGACCTGTGTATTTTACTGAAGACTCACTCCTCCAATTGCATATGAATACTATATGAATTAAATATTTTTGTATATGTAAAACTCTAGAGTTTTAGGTGGTGTTTGTTTGAAATCATATCTGCCATTGGATATATAAAGAACTATGTTTCTTATACTGACAGATTTCATCCTTTGGTGTGATAATTCTGGCTTCCTTTGCATAAGCCACCTGCAGGTATAGGAGCGTGGTGACAGTACATTGCACTTCACATCAAGCTGAGTTTGTAGTGAAGTGCAGTGTAGTGGGCAAATCACTGTGCAGTCAGTGGACGGTGTATTTTAAGTTTAACTTGTCTTGCCAGTTTGGGCAACATTCAGTCATACTTCGATATGACATTGTCTAGTATTTAACTTTTTGTCAAGTTCCAGTTAACAGATAAGCTGGCCTGAGGAAACATTTTTGGCTGTGTCATAGAATTATGGGTTGGAAAAGACCTCTAAGATCATTGAGTCCAACTGTCAACCCAACACCACCCTGCCTACTAAACCATATCCCCAAATGCCACATCTACACGTTTTTTAAACGCCCTCAGGGATGGGGACTCAACCACCTCCCTGGGCAGCCTGTTCCAATGTCTGACCACTCTTTCAGGAAAGAAATTTTTCCTAACATCTACTCTAAATCTCCCTTGACGCAATTTGAGGCCATTGCCTCTCATCCTATCGCTAGTTACCTGGGAGAAGAGACCAACACCTGCCTCACTACAACCTCCTTTCAGGTAGTAGTACAGAGCCATAAAGTCCCCCTCAGCCTCCTCTTCTGCAGACTGAACAGCCCTAATTCCCTCAGCCACTCCTCATAAGACTTGTTCTCTAGACCCCTCACCAGCCTCATTGCCCTGCTCTGGACACACTCCAGAACCTCAATGTCCTCCTTGTAGTGAGGGGCCCAAAACTGAACACAGTGCTCGAGGTGCAGCCTCACCAAGGCCGAGTACAGGGTCAGTGTAATTTCAAAAATCAATTTTACAGTTTTTTCATCATTACGGGGTTTTGTTTACTAGTTGTGAAGAAGCTGAGAGAAAAGAAACATGAAGCAAGGACCAGATTCTACCCTTCTGAACCTAAAGTTATTAAGGTTTCCCTACCCTGACCCCCCCCCCCCAAAAAAAAAAGTTTTATCATCCCTGTACAAGGAGAAAGGATTCCAAGCTCTAGACTAATCCTGAAGAAGCAACAAAAAGGAGCTTGCCCTGCTGTGACTACTTCCTGCATGGCTAGGGAAGGAAAAGGGCAGTTGCTTTTTTCCTGTACTGGAGTGCATAGAGAATCCTTCATGAAGCATTATTCCCGCAGCTGTTTAAAAGCAGGTGAGTACAATTTCTGGCAAGTCACTCGTGATAGTTGCAACAGTACTTTATTTTACTTCAGATACATTAAGCACATCCTGTAACTCAACACAAAGCTAGCCATCTACACTTTATTTTTGGGGTGTAAGTACTCTGAAACAAAGTGCAGTAGACGAGTAACTTACAGAGTGCATAGAACCGTGTTGCACTTCCTGTTAAAGGGTAGTATCAGTAAACGGTGCTTATCCATTAGATGCTAGGGTTTGTTTCAAATGTAACACAAATACAGGACAAGACCTGTGCGAGATCTGAATGTCTTGGTTCACATAAAGTGCTGGTACAATAATTTAAGTGTTACAAAACAAAGCTGTAACGATTCTAAAGCATTGTTACAATGTGCATCTATTACAACAATCTAAAAGTGATCTCTTTAGATGGCCCCGGTTTCTGCTTCCTTTGGGCTGCGCATAGCAACGTGCTCCAGCTGGCCTGAATCTGAAACATCGTAACTAGTCTTGTACTTGGCCAGGATTTTCATCAGTGGTCGCAGCTTCAGCCACCATTGCTCCTTGGGAATTCTGTGTCTGTGCGAGAGGTGTGGTGGGGAAAAAGAGAGAAGGCAATTTACTCAGCGCATTATAAAGGCATTTTACAATACTGATAGTAATGGCCTTCCTTACAAGTAGGATCAGATATTGACATTTATGGTGGGATGTAGACACTAACCCAAAATGGAGAGAAATAAGAACAGAATATTGAAGGAATTAATAGATTTTACAGGAAGATGTTCTTTACAGGTAAGCATAATGCCAAATTTGGCACAAAAATGCTGCCCTACTAAACTGTACCAAAAAGTAAAGTAATTCTAGGCATTAGAGAAAAGACAATTATGAGAAATTTATTTAAAAGGACATTGAAGTGGACTCCCCGAATTTATAACGAGGTACTTCCAAGTATAAGGAGAGTAAAGAGAAAGTGGGAAAGGAGTTGTTAGAAAAAAAGAGTGAACAGTCAAAGTGAATTACTGGCTGAATGCAGGCCAAAGACAGAAGTGGAGTAAAACAGTTGGCAAATGCTATGCGTCAGCACGGTGGAGAAGTCACTCGTTTGATGTGGTGAAAGGAAGCCTGTGTTGAG
This sequence comes from Opisthocomus hoazin, assembly GCF_030867145.1. Taxonomy (NCBI): domain Eukaryota; kingdom Metazoa; phylum Chordata; class Aves; order Opisthocomiformes; family Opisthocomidae; genus Opisthocomus; species Opisthocomus hoazin. The sequence goes on from NC_134417.1 coordinate 81,268,284, forward strand.
GTGTTTAAAATGCAAGCAGCATATACGTACACAAAGTCTGTTTCAGTTTTAAGCTCAGCCACTGGTTGGAAAACAAGGTTGCGTCTACGCATTCCCAGCAAACAAACTGAGTCATCGGTATTGGCAAATACTTTTCCTAAAAAGAATGAAATAATTCAGGATCTTTCTTACTCACACTTGTACGGACAAATACGCTTTTTCTGTAATTAAACTGAGCAGGAAGCTTACAGTAGCTTAATTCCAGTTACTGAATATTTAATGTAATAATAAAACATCAATTAGTACTTTAATAGGGTTAGGAGATCATCAGTTTTCAAATTTAGCTTTGGTGATTAGCAGTGAAAATATAGCGTAATTAAATGACAATAAGACTGAATTTTAACATACAATTTTAAATTAGATTTTAGTAAATGATGCTTTACAAAAATTCCCAAAGAAGACGTATTACCTTCTTCTGTCTCCCATGTAGCAACCATGAAACAAAAAGGAAGAACAGATATAACTATATAACCATCAATTCCTTCATGCATGAAAAACTGCAATCACACTAGCATTTTTTTAAAAAGATAAGAAAACAGCTATCTGAGTTATTGACCTCACTTGAGGGGAAATCTGACAGCAGGAAGCACAGCAAGGCACTACTGAGTAATAAAAACATAATCAAGAAGGAAAGTAGTATGTTGACTAACAAACTAATATACATTCATATGTTTGCATGGTAGAGTAGTTTTATATACTGATAGCTAATCAAAGACAGTAACAAGAGACAGCACCAAATATTTCTGCACCTTTTCTGTACGTTTCTTTCAGTTTTCTGGAGATCCACTGCATAGCTTTTGCAGAAATTTTTGTCCCAAAGTTTCTATCAAATGGCGAAGGTGCACCACCCTGTGTGAAAATTTAAGTGGGTTAGTTTAGTTACCCAGCCAGTATTTGTGTCTTTTTATTTTACCTATCATCTCTGTTAATGGCCTGATCTACCTCTTATTTCCATTTCCTCCAATTAGAAAAACAAACAGACAAAACAAAACCCCTCCGCACCAGTTAAGCTAAAACATTTAAAATTTGTGTTAAGCATCCATAGAATTCGCACAGAATCAATAATACTTTTCACTTAGATAAGTGGAGGGCATCGTTTTCCACTTCCCCTTAATGCCAACCATTGAGCACTACCTAGGTATCGCACTGCCACTGGCAACCTGGTTTCAGCATGATATAAACCAGGAAACTGGTGAAGGAGAGGTGTCAGAAGGAGCCTCCAAAACCGAAGCGCTGACCCTAATTGAGGTAGTCCAGGAAGCAGAGCTCTGCTGCAGCTAGAATGAGGACGGCCGTAATGCCATCTATACAATACTAGGATGAAACAACTGCATTAGGACTTCCTACACTAGTAATTGCTTTTTTTTTTTTTTTTTGTTAGCTGCATTCATTCCAAATATTACAGCAGCCTTCATATAGTTCTGTTTTGGTTTTTAAACCCTCTGTCTATACTACATAAAGAATTACTTTTCTGTCCATTTTCAATGCAGCAGATGGGACTGAAATCATGTCACATAGTTCCAAAAAGATTGCCTGACTAATGGTGGTCTTGACCTTCAAAATAAATTTTGCCAAATTTTACACAGGAAGTGCCAACCTCAGCACTGAATAATCTGGAAACATAACAGTAAGGGGAATATACATACAAATTGAATTGACTTGAAAGGAGAGACAGTCATTTCACTACTACTACTTGAGAAATTTGGCTCTACGTACATTTTTTACTCTACCTCAGTCTTTGCGATTAGTGCAGCCACATCAGAAACTTACTCTTTGCCCACTAACAGACAGTACAGTGAGACAGAGAGATGCAAGGTACAAAGACCACAAGGAGTAGCTCACTACCATCTCTTCTACAGGAACAATCCATATATACAAATGTTCTTAGTGAAATTGTAATAGAACAGCTCTTCTCTTGGAAAGAAGGGGTATTGTTTGTGTTTAATTAGTGTCCCTTTGATCAAGTATTTTTTTTGTAGTGCATGACAAGAATTATGTTAACGTTTAACCTAAGCTTAAAGACAGAATACCTTGGCCATCTACACTATTTGTTTAATCAAAGACAAATCCTCCTCCTGGAGGAAACAAAGGAAAATTGGCAGAAGTAAGTAGCTTTAAGTTGTCCTTAGGTGACATGTGACTATATGTGGATAAAAGGAGTTAGGATACTTCATCCAGCAAGACCACCAAGGAACATCAGAGACCCTCAAAAGAAGGAAGACATGCACGGAAGGGTCTGAAAAGGAGCCACGAAGAATGATGCCACATCATTATGCAACTCACGCAGATTAGAACAAATATGTATTACACAGAATATTCATGAATTCAATCTATAAACATAACGAAGAAGCCAGCATTGGGGGTGCTTGTAGAAAATCCACCGAGCACCCAGGCCTGAATAAAACTGTATCTCTCCTGAGTGTGTGAGGATTGGCTTATTGCACAGCAGATAAAGAATCTGCTTTTCAGACAACAAAATCTTCACTTTTCCAGGGTTCAGAAGCCAGATACACTATAGATGGGAAGATAAATGTGTTCTAAGGATGTATTACAATAATAATAAGACAGCTATATTATCCATTTTAATAAGGTATAATTGTTTATTAATATAGACCAGAGATTAATAGAAATGAAAATGATTAAGAATCTAACGTGTTTTTGTCCTATATTTTTAAGAAGGAATTGCAATAAAATATAATGCTAACAAAAACTTCTGTGCTACCTACAAATAAAAATCCATACACTTTTTTTTCTTTAATCCTGAGTCAGACTTGCTTGAGAGGCTTGAATAGTGTATAGTCTTTGTTCATACAATGTTAAGCTTCTCTGTAATTTTAAGGTCATTTTTACCTGCTGCATGTGGCCCAATACATTTTTTCGACAGTCAAACACTCCTTTTCCTTCTTCAGAATACAGCTGATAAATAAAGTCAGTTGTGTAGTTCTCATTGCAGTTCTCATTTCTGTAAGGCCAGATATAGTTAGCAAATTTACTGTTAAGTAGTGGATGTCTTTACAGATACTGAATGACAAATGTTTTCCCTTTTTCTTGATACCAGTAATAAGGGCTTAGATATTGTCATCTAATCACATACGTTCATTTTCATGTAGCATGCTCACGATTTTGAAGTCTGTGTTATTTTTACTACACTAGCATCACTGGCAGGTCACTTGGAATCCATTGTTGAATAAGGTAGTGAAAAATATCATTTTAGGTTTGACAGTTTCTTTATAGAGAGGAAAAACTGCATTGAACCAAAAAGTCATCGACATCCAATGTCATCATTTTGCCTTTTATAAAAGCACGGCTAATGAATAGCACCTTAGGGTGTTCCTTACCAATACTGTAAACACAGGATATTTTTTCACCCTAGTCATATAACTAGTAGAACCTGAACAACTATGATATCCTCATACAAATTTTTGTAGTCTTCATTTTTCAGCCCTTTGCTATTCGGCATACTGAAAATAAATGCTCAGGAAAGAAAGAAGCTACAGCCCGAGTCATGCTGCCTAAGAAGGTATAATTTTAAAACATGCTAATCAAAATAAATGTTTTGATTTTTGAAAAATATTTTATTCTATGTTATCTCCTAAAATGTAAGTAGGATTTTTATAGTAAAGGCCATATTACATGTATGCTAGTTTTCACAATACCTTTACTAAGAAAGAATCTATGATAAAAGACAAAGCCAATGAGACAATAGGCTGAAAACAGGATAAAATATTAGGTTGTAGAGTAAATGTATTTACATAGAAAGAAAGCTTTGGACTTAAACATCCAGAGAGCTCCCAGACTTGCCTTTTGGAGCTGCAGCTTTAATAGAAATCTCATGCTAAAGGAATAATCAAGGAACATAGAGTGTCTTTGCCAGTGGCCAAACAGCCTGCTTGGCTGGAAGCACTCAGCATCATTGATGCAGTCTATTAAAACTACTTTTGCTTACCTCAGCACTAGACCACGCTGGATACTGGTTTTCATTTTTTCAGTCAAGTGTTCCACATTAGCCTAGAAGCAACAGAAGTGTTTTTAACAAGCCATACAGAACTCTGAAACAACTTCATGAGTACTTCTGTAAAGTATTCCTCATCAAGTGTTATGTGCAAATTCAAATAATCAGCAGTTTTTTCAAGATCCAGGATGACATACTGTGTATGGCTATTCATCCTGGGTTAAAACTAACTCCTCCACATCACAAATAACTGATTTTAATAGCAACACAAAGTTGGGTTTTGGTATGCTATACTGGTACAGCACCAAGCTGGATAACTTCAATATACATAAAAGTACAGAAATTGCCACAAAAGATTGTATCTTGCCCTTACTCCCGGTCCTTGCAAAAGTCCCGTTATGGATTCAGTGATATACTGCTGTGCTGGTACTCCCATACATGACATGAAGAGTACATGTCCCTGAGAAATAAGTGAGGAGGAATTCAAATTCATTTCACACCTCTCTTCCTTTCAAGAAATTCCTGTGTTTAGCTTCGTATTGGTCTACAACTGCAGGCAGCACCAGCTACATCAGAAGTTTAAAATCCTCATAGTAGATAAGTTCCGTATCAGCTTACACCCTAACCTGAAATCCTTAAAGCTCGAGATCTTTGGTTTAGTAACACCTCCAAACATGCTCTGAATAGTTTTGGTATCCAAGTCAGTATCTAATACACCTTGCATACTGTTCAACTCCTGACATGAACAGTCATCTAACACAGTGGAAAAGGTATTTCTTTGTTTTCCCTATTTTTGTTTTTCTTTTGAAACTGCCCAGGTCTGTTCATTTACATGTAATTTGCATTTCAGTTAGAAGAGCAAAAGTGAAACAACTCACCTAGTAGTGTTTAATGAGTAGTACAATAATTATGTCAGCTAACTGAATCTGATGGCAAGAATAACTGGTTATATGTTCCTTTACATAATATGGCATAAGAACTGGATTTATATTAAAGTGCTACTGACAAATGTAGCTTTTAGATACAATCTAAACATCTGAGTTTTTGTAACATGAGCCATCTACTTCAAATATATACATTATACTATATATGTACAGCAGTTTTAGGATATACTTAGTGAGGATAACATTTCTGATGATGTATACCTGGAGCTCTCGAATATCAAACTGTTCTTCAAAGATATAAGCAGCATCAGCTCCTGCCGCAAGGGCCCCCATATTAGCCAGATAACCACAGTAACCACCCATGGTCTCAATGATGAATACACGACGCTTGGTACCACTGGCCGACTGTTTGATGCGATCACACGTCTAATCAAATACAAGATATTGTAAGTTTAAATAAAAAAAAGTATCTTTTTCTATGTTTTTACATGTTATGCAATTTTATGTCACTTATTGGTAAAAGAGTTTAAGGAATTTATAAAAAATACACCCTTAAAAATTCCAACATATCATAACCCATTCAACTATAATATTTACCAAGTCTTACAAATCATACATTGAACACCACAGTTAAAATATCTTGTTACTATCAACTCTTATTTATTTGCTTCTTGCAATTACTAAAACAAGAATTAATTTTGGTTTGTGCACGGAATTAAAAGTTGTGGTAGTTTTCTAACAGAGATACAAATAGATATAAAGTATCTTTCTAATCAACTCTGGTATGAATAAGTTTCTTTTCTTTGCTTTATCGCTATTCGTTACTGAAAGTTTATTTCTTCTTAGAATTTATTTTAAAATTCACTGTATTCCCAGCCACACTTAAGCGTTGCAGTTTCTTATATTTAAGTCCTGAGCGTGTATTGCCTTTCCAGTAATAATATCCACGTAAACATAATTCTTTCAAGCACTACTCGAGTGCGCTTTTTTAATGCTTTTGGTTTATTAAGAAGTACACACACTTACTATAAAAAGACTGCAATCTCCACTTGTATCTTACTCTGACCAGCATAAGAAATGTTCTCTATAAAGAGATCTGTTGCTTACATGCCACCAATTAACACCAACATTTATTAGAGCTGCCTAAGAAACTTAGAAAATAGCACAGAAAACTGCCACTGTGGTAAGACCTAGGAAACTTTGGAAAACGAACAAACTAGGTTACTATGCATCTCCAGGTTTTAATAATACTCAAAAAGCTATTTGAGAAACTCTCACTTCCTAGAACGAGTTTTTCTACCCTTCAGAGTAATTTTAAAGTCATCAGGTAATGTATCTTCCTTTCAGAAAGCAAGTAAGAGAAAGAAAAAGGTACTATTTCCTTTTTTGTTTTAAAAATAAATAAACAGTTTATATGAGGCTGGGTGACAATAATTTTGCACAGCTGATGTACTGTCCCTACACCAGTTCTGTTTAGTAAAGATGAGAAATAGAAGTACTTGGGAAGTTCATCATCTTGAAACCTGAATTACGATAATGTTAAAAAATCCTATGCCTTACTGATTTTCTGAATAAGTAACTGCAGATACTCTAATATTTGAGGTATTTCTGCTTCACATACATTTACAACCAGAACCTTCATTCAGCTAACTGAAAATAATACTTCAAATTGAAATTAAGACTGTGAGCAATACAGTCTTTAAAAATGTACCAAAAAGACCACAGAAAAAATAACAAATTAATATGTGAGAAAACTTAAAATGAAGACTAGAACTTCTAACATCATAAGGTTTAACACACTGAAGGACTGAACACAGTGTATGCATTTATTTAGGTCCAGCTACCAAAATATACATTTAATCTATATTTATTAATATATTTGCATATGTGCATGGTATGTGTATACATACATACACATATGTACACACAGAAGTGCAGAATTCATATGAATTTATTCAGAATATGGCTTGACATTCCGTTATCCTAAGCGGAAAGTATCCTCCTACCAAACTACATCACAAAAGACTACATTGAACTTCATTGTTTTTTCAAACTGACACTGTCTTCTACCTGTCTTGGATTTTACAATGTCCGCAAGCACTTTACTTTCTCCTTCCAGATGTGGTTTCATAAGAATTGTTGCACAATACTGGCATATGCTAAACAGTAACAAATTTATAAAAATCATCATTACTTTTAACAGCGGCAGATGCAGCACTGAAACAATTTTAACTGATTTGAAGGAAGCTGCTGGGAACTGGATGGATACTATGTGCTTAGGATACAAAAAATCTTGGTTTTAGACACTGAAAAAATAAATACACATGTGAAGACTTCCATCATTTTGAGACACTTAAAACATCTGTAAATGCCAAGCTTTCTAAAGTTTTCCAGCTGCTGGTAGTAGAATGCAATTTTCTGCTAAGCAAAGATGTAAATTGTTAGTTGCTTTTGGGATTATCCACTTCAGACTTATTTAGAAGGATTCCTATCCTTGACTATACAAAAGACACAGTAGAAACTTTCTACTCTTCTTGCTCTCTCAGAATGACTGTGACAGAAATACCCAAATAAAAAAATGGCGCAGATGGATTTTAAAGAATCATTACTTCATGTAGTACTCCATAGGCTAGAAAGGAAAGGGCTCAAATGTCCAATGCAGGTTTCAGAAGTTTTAAACATGGAGGCATGGCGACTCATTTTGGAGTACTCTTTGGAATTCCATTGCTAGTTGAGCTTTCATATGAACTGAGCCAGCTTTGTGAAAAATCTGATATTCAAAACTTCACCAAATCAAGTGTTCTATTTTTAGCCTAAACATTCTAACCACAACGAAATTCAAAAGATACAACCGTTTTTATTTTTTTACTGAGACCATTACTGAAAGCTGTACAAATTGCAATTAAAATCAATAATAAAAACAGTGAAATAAGAGGAAGCAGCAATATATACGATCATTGTTTTCCCATTGTGCTTTCACTTTTACTGGTGCATCACTGTTAGAAGTGATTATCAGTCATAATTAGCAGACTTAGACTAACTTTTATAGAAGTAGATAAGGTGGAAGCAGCTAATGGAGTGGTAAAACTAGCTGTGTCCTGTCTATGAATGTATAGCTACAATTTACCCACACTACACCTTAGGTTGTCTTCACCTCAGGGTTCCTGTATTGCATCTCCCAAAGACCTGTCCATAGTGTATTCTGACACAGGTCCTTCAATTATCTACTGGAGCTTTTTCACTCTCTATAAATAACTTTGTATCAGAGCAGGACAATAAACCTGCATTTCTCCATCCCCTGGATCTCTATTCTGACCTTCTTGGCCAATTACTTCATAATCAGTGATACGAATCAATAATAAGGGGTTTGTTAAAGCCCAGAGCTGTTCAGAGGTTTACTCATTTGCTTGCGTTAGACCTCAACTCAGTTCCCTTTTCTGCTGCTCCAGCAGACTCAACAGGGTAATACAGAAGGTAAAGAGTTCATATAGCAGCTGCCCTCAAGGGAAAAAGCTATGGCAGACTAAAACTAGAAAACTGATTTTTCTGACTGAAATGGAAAACTCATTCATAGCAAGTTCTGGCCTCAAACTGCTTAGTTAGCATCAGTGACAGGTTTAACTGCTTATATTATGCATGTATTTATATGCACTTAATATATGTTAAGCCTAATGCAGTCTATGGGATTATTCACGTGTTTAGTGTGTCATGTACTTAAAATGCTCTACTGCACTGAGCTCAGTCGTTACCCCATGCAATAAACGTGGCATTTATTTATAAAACATGTGCTTTCTTCTTTCACCTAAGTAAAGCTGAGGAGCTATGTAAGATAAAAAAAAAAAACAAATCAAAGCAAGCAAAATATTTTACTCTTAGTAAAAACAAATGCTCTCAGCACTAATGCAGCAGTCTTGGATGACAGAGTCCTCAAAATTTAAACACACAACACAATTAATTTGTATTAGGTTAATCTTTCATCAATCTTGGAAAACTTCTTAATTATAAACAATAAAAAAATACAGTAACTGAATTATTTTACAAAACTAGACATTTCAAGGTCTTTAGGTATCCTCATCTTATGCATTTTATCGTCTTAACTTCTAAAAGATAGGCAGTCTTACCTCCACAATAGCATTCAAGGCAGTGTCAGCACCAATGCTAAGGTCTGTGCCTGGCACATTGTTGCTAATAGTAGCAGGCAACACACAGACAGGTACGCAAAACTCCTCAAAGCGGGAACGTGCCTCATGTAGCTGCAGACAACTTTCATAGGCCTGAAGCAGTGGTACAAGTATGAGTGATACATTCCTTGTCTTTGGACTGCTCGGCTAATGACTCCTTGCATGTGATGGTAAATTTGGCTGTCAATTGGCTCAAGTAAATACAATTGGTGAGATTATTTTGGGAGGGATATCCTGTACATACCACAACAGTGCACTGGGGTTGCATTGGCACAATGCTCTTTGAGGAAATGAAGATTAGTGGAAGTTAATATAGAGTGAACGTGTAGTGCGCACAGCATAGGGATCTGAAGCAGTTGAGCAGAAAAAGACAGCATAAAGGTAGACTAGAAATCGTTCCACAAGAAACCACTTCAAGAACAAAGTCTGATACATGTTAAGGAGTTCAGAAAGTTAACTAGTAGAACACCTACAACTTGAAGGAAATGCTTAAAGAAAGATGCTTTTTAAAAAACTATGTTATTCTATAAAGTCAAGACACACACCTATTTCCACCAAGAAAAAAAGACAAAAAGTTTTGCCTATGCCTTTCAAGATTCTATCAATATCACACATCTTCCTCTATGCACACAGACTGGACACAGGCCCAGAAAAATCCAGGAACATGTGCACATGGATGAGTTAATAACCTTTGCAAGTATAGTTCAAGGATTCTTTGAAAAGCAGCTGTAGGTCCTTGGGAAGATTCCAAACACTACAAAATAATTCATCATATGAAAAGGATTAGGTGCTCCTAATAGATGTCAAAATAATACTTAAAGGTTAAGATTTTGCAGCTGTTTTAAGTCAGTAAATGTATTTTTTAGTTACATTATTCCAATTATTTCTGAACTAATCATCCTCTCTCATGATGTGTGGCAATTTTTCAAACTGCCTATGTAATGACTCTCCACAAGAAAGCCTGATTACATAGCACATTATGTTTTTCTTTATCTCTTTTTCCCAGAAAGGACTGATGTTCACAGAAGTCTCAGGTTTTCAATTTCTCAAATCAGTTCAGAGAAGCAAACTATTGCAGATCAAAATTAGACAGCCACCAAGTTATCTCCACAAATATCTCTACAGTGACTCAGTTAAGCAATAACTTAGGAGAAAATGATGAGGTAAAAAGTTCACCTGTGAGAGTTCTGCTCTCTAGGTTTTTGTCCTAGATAGAGCAGATCCTGTTCAGCGAGTGGACAGGACACATGGCAGTAGGTGCATAAGTGCAAACTGACTTTCTAAAGTCTGTCTCTGCTTACGTATTTCATAAAAGTAACATTCAGTTAATCTCAGTGCTAGGATGCATTTCCAGTTTAAGTGTGAAACACAGTCTAAAAGACTGCACTTTCAGACCTGTAGCTCTGAGAAGCATTATTGCCAGAAGAGCAACAAACGGATTTTTTTTTTTTTTTTAATTGAGTGAATAAGACTTCACTGACAAAATTTCAGTAGTTGCCTAGCCCAACTCAGCTCAGTCAGGCTGCTCTTAATTTTTATTTCTACTGAAAAATAAAGACATACACTTAGTCACAGTGGTTTCACAAAACAACTTTGCTTCCTGGAGATCGGCAAAACATAAGTTTCTCTAAAAAAATTTTATATTGAGACTTTTGGGAAACCAAGTTGAAGGGAGATTTAGAGCAATAACTAACACAATTGGTTAGTCTGCATTTATGATCTGTTAAGATGCAGTTAAGATATGTTTTACTTGCATTAAATACTGCCATTTTATTTGATGCAAGTGATTTCAGCAAACATATCCAAAGACTGTACCTTCACCAAGCATGAGCATTAGACGATTATATGCAACATCTTCGCATCACTGCAGCAAAATATGAAAATGCTTTCACTAAAGAGTCACTTAATTATAAAGGGCAAGCAAGTGATCGGTGGTTTTCATAACTGCTTTATAACTATTTTTTTTAAATAAGTACTACAGTAAGATCATAGAGGGATACTGTACTATGTCAATAAAATGATTTAATAATTTCACACATTTTTACTATATTTGTGTTGCTAGAAAGGTTATTGCCATAACCAAGGATGCTTTATAAAAATACATGCAGTCAAGCAAAGACTGTGTTTTGTTGACTTTATGTTGACCTAAATGCAAATAGCCATTGAAAGGGATGGATTTACTGTCCTAGCTCCACATCCAGCTGTTGCTAGGACTGAAGTGGATGAAAATTGGTTAGCCAGCTTGGCCAGGCTGATTTTCAGCTTCCTAGTTCACATTAATATGGAGCCACATATGCTAATACCAGCACTGGGAGGGTACAGAAGTCTGTTTTTCAAGGGAAATGCATGGAGAATGCAATAAGGCAATATAACTGTAGCTTTCTTCGCTCCTCAGTGGCTGTTTGCTATTCTTTTTCTCACAAAACCAACTGATCAATCTGTACCTCCACTTTGATGAAAGGAAAAGGCAGACTGTCAAAGGAACATTCGCGAGTTTTAGCCTCCTCCTTTTTCAGGTTCTGTTTTTCTCAATCTCTAGCTGATGCCTTTTTCTTTTCATTTCCCCATTTACCTCTACAACTCCTAAATCAAATAAATATTCTTCCATACCTTGTTCTGGTTTATTCCTCTTTTTATCAGTATCCTCTAGCCCATTAGTAGGTTTAGTTTTCAAATAAAATTTTCATCATTTCCACTGTCTTTCCATGCTCTGTAGCTGAAACAGTCTAAATTTTATTCATTCTGCTTAATTACAGAGTAGGTTTCTACTTTTTTTATTTCCATCTGCAAAATACATTGCTAACGCCTGTTTTTGATCAATATTAAATAATTCAACTTTCATTTAAAAAGAAATTTCTATCCTTCATGGTTATGTAGGAAAAAAACCAACACTTCTTTGTCATCACATTCCAGATGTCTGCTATCTGAAATAATATTCTATTAATTTCACTGGATTAGCAACATTAAGCTGAGATTATAGGTATTTATATTATGGTAGTTATTTTACTGATTCACAGAAAACTCAAAGTTCATGTCCTTACCCTGCAATCCTAAACAATTATTTTGTATATCTACATATACAAGCCTTAAGCATATCCTTTTCAGGTACAGCAACATCCAGTTTTCCCCAAGGAATTTTATATTGGAGTTCTTATTGACAATTATTCTCACTAATATTCTGAAAATTGAAGTGAAAAATACAGCATATTGAAAGAAACCAAATTCTACTATTCAACTGATTACAAGCCTGTATTTTAAAACAAAAATGGAAAAAATGGAACATTTCAAGAGGGTCACAGAATCTGTTACAGAATCTAAATTCTAATTATTGAGAAACGTACCATCCACCATCTATGACTTAGGGAAAAACATACTCTTGCCTAATCTCTTGTTCAGAAATTATGTATCTGTTGGTCTGGTTTTTATTGTTTTTCTTTTTAAATGCAGCATCTTAATATATTTTATCTGCACATGTCTCAAGGTACCATTTACATGCCTCGACAAGTTTCAAACAACCTAACACTGACAAGTGTCTAGTAATGCCAAACACTAAACGAGGCCTCATTACCCAGCAGAAATGTACTTACCTTACTAAAAGTTGTCAAGAACATACAAGTAAGAACAGTACCACAGAACAACTAAGAGTGATTACATTTTGGTGTTCATGAGAGGTACGAATCTAAGAGTACTGAAAACTATTATGCATTTATTGACCTAATAGTGGCAATAGGAATAAAAATGCTATAAACTAGACAGAATGGACATTCATGCCCATCTGCTACATTCGTTTACCACGGTCAGTTGTATGACTTGTACTGAGCCTATCAGTCACATTTAATGGGGGACATCATCACTGTTGAAGCTGATCTGAACATTTGACACAGGAATGAAAGGATACATTTTTCATTATCAGTTTCAGTGAATCCTGTTCAAACAATCAGAGCAGAAAACTGAAAAGATACCAAGCAGAAATGTTTCCCCAACACAAAAGTCTGCTCCTTCTCAAAAGAACATAATTTAATTTTCCATTGGATTGAATCTAAATCTTGCAAAGCCATTACATTTCGTATTTATTTCACAGAAAAATCTAGGCAAAATAAAATACAAAACCAAGACCAAAACTGTGAGTAAAAAAAATATCACTTTGAGAAGTTTTCAACTACTGCATCGAAAATATGGAGATACTGATGTTTTATTATCTGATGAAGGTGGATGATATCTAGAAACCTAAATACAAAGCAAAACACAGCAACAAGGGGAGAGAGACTGACTGACTATGATATATCCCCTCTACGTGAAATAACCTATAAAAAGAAGTCAGTTAGGTAAACAAAGCTTATGAAGGAAAGAAAAGCAGAAAAGTAGGTGTTATGCACAATCATTTTACTCACCTTAATTTGTGATCAATCATTTTGGAGAGATATTTTTATTTACCAGAACTGGAAACAACATCAACATTTGTATCCTAAGTTGTCTATAAAGAATACTTTCAAGATATATTTTAGCTTGCTTACAGTCTTGTTCAAGTAAATAGTTAAGGAAACTGAAATTTCCTAACTGAAGGGTTTATTTTGCTGAAGATAAAAATAGTAATGTTGGCATGGTAAAAAAAAAAACAACAAAAAACCAAATCAAAACCAAAAAACAAAACAGGTGAAAATTATGTTAGTGCTTTTGAAGTTGATAGCATTTGAGGAATCCTTCAAATATCTGAAAATAATAATATCATGATTAAAATCTTCAAATACATGTAAGTGATAGAAAAACCGACATTTAATTTTCAAAAGCAATTGAAATTCCTTTCCCGCTTTACATGAGCACTATGCTTGTTATTCTTCACTTTTAAAAATGTAGCTCAATAATGCTCAAGTGAAAAATTCTATATTCTGGCTCCAACATGGCTGAAGACAAAAATCAGAAAGTGGAACTTGGAACATACTGTGGTAACTCATTGTCATTCACTAAGTTATGAAATAATTCTGCTTCTTCTTTATAAGTGAAAATGTAAGTTCAGTTTTGATGACAAATGCTTTATCAGGTCTTTGCTGTGGTTTAAACAAACTACGGACACTCTGCAACCATATTTGCAATACGTATGTGTCTGCAGATTATGCTGAAAAGAAAAAAAAATGGAAGAAAGTATAATGTTACTGCTATTGTTTCAGAGACAAAATTAGGTCAGAATATACAGAAACAGAATTGCTCTTCTTCGCAGAGGTGTGATGGATTAATGCTTCTTAGGAGATTCAGATGAACTGTAAATGTACATGTCTGACAGTTTAATTTGTATGCTGTTTGACAATGCTTTTTGTCCAAATGAGTTTAGTATTAATCAAACAAATTTTAATTTATGTGGTATTACTGGACTTGATTTAAGAAAAAAATAATATGTCTCGACTCTTTTTGTTAAATATGTTATTAGTAGAATACACATAACTCCTATTATTAGAGAAATATGGATCTTTCTTACATTCTCTATTAGAGGAATAAAGATGTTGCATAAATAAGGACCTCTTTCTGAACAGAACAATACTCACTCAGTGCTTGTTATAGCCAGGTATGCTGATACCCTGCCTATAACGGGGATTTTTTTCCTCTAACAGTGCATCAAATGATCATCAAGTCTTAGTTTTAGGTTTGTTTCTTCCATATATGATAGATATATACTTTCTTATTTTGCAGTTTACAAATTTACAGCTCAATGTAGTTTCAGAGGAAACCTAATAGAAGCATTTAGGATCCTAAACCTCTGGCTTTTAAATGGGTATGTTGAATGTGGCTGTATCAAGTAACTGTCATTTTACAAATTACATTTCCAAAGTTCTGGTCTATAAAAATATCCAGTTCTAGCCAATTTAGTCAGTTTTAACCAGAACTGTTTTGTTAGTAAGCGCACACACCAGAATAGACTTACATCAGTGATAGTGTTCAGAGCAGTATCTGCACCAATGCTGAAATCTGAACCCGGTACATTGTTGGATACAGTTGCAGGAACCATAACCATTGGAACACAGAATTCATCATATTTCTCTCGGGCAGCTGACAATTCCAGAAGTCCGAGGTATGCCTGTTGGGCACAGGCATTAGGTGAAAAATTAGGATGAATAAAGTAAGGGCAAAATTGGAATGATAAAATGGAAAGGGCCACAGGGGGAGCCATTTCTACCACAGCACACTTCAGCAAGTCACAGCATTAAGGAATCGCTAAAAGCTAACACACACAAAAACAAGAAAGCAGTAAAAACAGGTATACATTTGAAAACAAAAAATAAATAGAACAGTCATTTTCAAGGGAATATATAATTTACACATACTAAGTGCCTTGTACAGCACAAACATACTGCAAACTAGTTCCCCGATCTTCAGGTTCTGTTACCCCTCATTTAAAATCTTAATATTCCTGTACTAGGGCCATATTTAACAGATTGGAAAAAATGGATGATTCATTCTCTACCAATAAGCACGTTGTTCTCTGGGAAGACCTGGCAAAATACTTTCCTGAATCTAGAGCTCAAAAATTTATCATTTTGGCAAAATGAAACAAACATGAAAAATGGAAAAAGAAATATATTTCTCTAGATCAATTACAGATTTTGACATGCACTGTGTGAGAAAGACTGGCTTAAGTAAGGGATCACAGTGCAATTACTACTAAAGGTTAAGAACTTCTGGAAGTATGTTCCAAGTATTGATACAGTATAGACTGGAACTTGCACTATTGAAGTCATTAATTTTTTTTTTTAATACAAAAATACTATCATGCTATCTCACCTTATTTATCCAGTTAGCACATCCTGTTTTGCAGTTACTAGTCACTGTCTTGAATATCAACTTTCCACAGAATCAATGACTGACAATACTTCTGATCCTAAAACATTATTTGTGTTGTGTATTGAATACAGTTATAACCAAATGCACTTTACATGAAGATTGGGTAAAAATTAAAATAGTCTATTCCTTTTGTTAGGAATTCTACTCTACTTAGACATAATTAGACGTTTCAGTGTACCTCAAATCCACCAATAACCATAAGGGCGTTAATGTTGTTAGTACGCATCTGGTCAGCAATCTTCTCCAAATATTTTGCAGGAAGAGTACTAAAAATTATTAAATCAAAAGAAAAATAAAAAAAATTTATAGACTCTGCAGCAAAATGAACTAATTACTAAGCTGAAACAGTGAACTAAGCAGGCAATGCAATATTTTTCATTTTTAATATTTATCCATATGAATAATTCTTCCTGACAACCAGTAAGGAATCATGTCAACTATTAAGAAGCTACTGGTTTGCAATCCTTTTAAGTGTAAGGATGCCAGGAAATTTTTAAGTTGAGGTCTTGACTCCATTTTCGTTCCCTCTTCAGAGCTGGTACAATACAATAAAGACACCCATGTTGGAACATAACGATTATTTAAAAAAAAAAAATAAAAATGAGGACTTAAAACATTCTGTGGAAGGAAAAGAGCATGGAATCATACACTGATTACACAAAATACTAGAATTCATTATATCAATTGGCAAAATATTGTTGTTACCGTTTTGTACCAAGGATCGATCCTCCTTGACCTGTCCAGCCTCCAACATCTCCCCAGCTGATTTCCTTTATCTTTAAATAAAAGTTAAAAAGGAGATTCTTTTAAGCGATTATCCAATTACTTCTCTTGACATGCAGCACACACCAGGTACTACTTAATATAAAGCTGTTGGAACAAGTTGTTTGGCACAGACAGCACCAAAAATGAACTTGGCAAAGAAAGAAAACAGCATCAGGAGGTTAACTTAACTTCTCTTGAATTCTTACCAGTCCCTTTCCATTCTGTCTATTTCTTCTTTCTTCCTCCAGATCATGATGAAACCTGCCTCCTTGTTTCACATCATCATTCTACTTTCACATCCTCTCCTACTGAATGCAAAATAAAAATCTAAAACTAGGTCTTTGAAATTAGTTTTGGGACCCATGGCTCCAGCTAGGCATAGAAATCATAAGCCCTGTATCCAGTTTCTCCTCAGCATACCAACTGATGCTCAACATTTAAAACAGATGAACAGAAGACTCTAAGTCACCTTGGAGGAGGAGGCTTCTTCCCTCAACAAGTACCACTGCAAAGTTTCTTACAGCAAAGGAACACAGATGCAACAACTCATCACACAGAATCAGCGAATTTTCTGTTATTCTGTGGCAAACCTACCACATGCTAAACACTGACAAAATTTGAAGGTAGAATTCATCTGAACCAATTTTGCAGCTCTGCAGCATGTGATTAGCAATACTTAAGATAAACAAATCTATAGACTTAGTTGAGAAATACAGTTACAATTTGGGTTTTATACATCTTTTTGAAATAAAAGAACTTACAGAATCAGCTCCCACAACAGTTATGACAGAACATACCTTCTAAGAACATAAACAAAGGTGGTGGTGTGGGATGGGGTACATACTACTATGTAATCCACGCATGTAATACTGACCTTCCCTCTAGCAAAACCTTCAAATCCATCAATGACAGCAAACATTTTATGTCCTTCAGTTATGCCAACTCTCACTGCAGCCCTCACTGCAGCATTCATTCCAGCTGCAGGGGCACCAACATTTAAAACTGCTACATTAAAATTAGTCTGCAAGAGAAAAACAAAATCTGATAAGCACTTTAATTTCTACACCACGGTTAATTTCTCCATCACACACAGTTGCTAAATATTGGTATGCAGGAAGAACAGAAAAATTACTCATAGATGCACACTGTAAGGGTAAACAAATCATGAGTGTCACTTTGTGTAATATGTTGGTAACTATCTTTGGATGAAATTTTAACTGCAAAGCATGAAATGCAGATGTTCTGTGCATGAAGTTTTCCTTGAAATGGATGGCTTATTTCCAGATAAATCACAGGCTACTGTGATTAAGAAATGGTCAGCTAGTATAAATCAGTACGGTTTCACTAAGTGTTGATTTAAAACAGACAAATATAAACCATTACCAAAAAATGAAGAAGGCACTGCAATTTATCAACTTTGTTTTACAGCTTTGAAATTAATACCAAGAGTAAAATTTAAGTAAAGAATCAAAAATTTACATGCCAGACCTTTGGGAAAGTTTAATCACTCTGAATGAATTTAGCAAACAAAATTCAAATGAAAGCAAACTATGTAATCAAGTGCAATAAAACTTATACCCCAAAATTCGTCATGCTTTAGGTCAGCTGGATGGCCTTAAATTGTTTATAACTACCAACTTGACAACATTGTAACAATCTGGTACTGCAGAAGTGCTAGAAGTTACTAGCTTTATACTGGAAGATGGGAATACAAAAGAAAAAGCAAAACAGTTGTCAGCTAGTGATCATGGAATCTCTTCCAATTAAAAAAAAAAAAAAAAACAAAAAAAAAAGACCTAAACCAGAATGTATGTGGTTTCTTTTTTAGCTCTGGCACAATCAAAGGACTGTAGAAATACACAAAGGAAACAAGCAGCAAAATGTCTGTGTGCAGCAACACCGCTGAAGCAGAGCATTCAGTAGGCTCTGGAGATCTGATCAGCTTAGCCTTTTCCTCAATTCCTCTGACACGCACACTTCATCTGCTTTTTAATTCCCATACAACCCCTTTTACTGAAGCACACAGATTTGGTTAGTGCCATCAGATCCAAGCAGTTACTAATTACAAGTGGCCTACATTTCCTTCTAACATCATCCATCACAAAAAGATATGGAAAAACTACTTTAAAACAAAATATGGAAGTCCAGTGTGAACAGTCCTAAATTTGCACCGGTATATAAACACTAACAAGCACACACACACCTGATCTGGCAAAGCAAATATTGAATATCCAGCAAAAAAATCCTGAATTCTTTGATCTCTTGAAGGTCAAACTTAGGTCCTTACTTTTTTAAAAAGTTACTGTTTTGGCAGATATATTTGAAATAACTTTGGTCTACATACTTACTTTTACATATGTTTAGGCAAAAGTGTAATTTAAACTAGAGTTATTTTATTGTAATTTCCTTGAAAGACTCTGCTATGATTTTTCATTTGTAACCAAGTTTCCTTTACTGTGTGAAGTTTTCCATGACATATTACACACTAATCTTTGTCAACTAAAATGGCTAGGTGTGACGATGTTACTTGCTATCTGTAGAATTTCTGAACAGATATCAGCTATTCAAATGAATTTCAATGCAATTTTTCTCCTTAATAATATTGGGAATATACTATTAATCATTACTCAAATATTTAATTGGAATAAAAAAAACCCAACAAACATAACAGTGACATAATCATGCAAATACGGTAACAAATCACCACAAACCACAATTAATAAAGGAATTAATCAGTGAGGTGCCATAGTCACCAACTATGGTCAAAACCAAAATTATTCAGTAAACAATTAATAAAAACAAAAAAACCCTGTCTGAAATTTGTTTGTACACAATGTTTAATGTCTGCTTCCTAATAAACCCAAGTATCTTCTTATGCACAACTTATAAACTAGAAAGAAAAGAAAAACTAAATGTCCACTGCTGTACAACGCATGGTGACTTATTAGACCACGCGAATGTGATGCATCTGTCTTCATTATTCCATTCCTTGCATTCCTGGACTTGCCCCGTTCTTGAGTGGTTTTGCCCTTCAAAAGGAAGGGCCAGAATTCTTCTATATTGAATCCTCCTTCGTCATCCTGAGTTTTTTTCACTCTTAATCACTATTACATCATCTTTTCTTCTCTCCATGTTAAGGAACAGAGAGCTTTAACAGTAGCTGTTAGGACCAGACCCTATACAAACTGAGACCAGACATATATTCAAGATAGAAAGAAGCTGTCTACAGGAAGTTTTCTAGTTTGAATAGTATTTAATTTTTTAAAAATCTTAGTTATTATTAGAATAAAGTTGTGTGTTGTAAGCATCTTTCTGCCATTAATATTTAACTAGTTTTAGAAAGTATGTTATGGCATAGGTTTGAAGAGAGTCTTAAGGCGAGATGAGTGGGAGAGAAGAACAACACTATTTGCAAAGATACCTCAAAAGTAGACATGCATTGCACACTCAGAAAAAACTTTTACCTTTGGAAGCTCGGCATCTGGTTTTTTGTGTGACAGTAATTTGTAGGTGTTAAGGTTGTTTTCAAAGCTCCTAAATAAAGTAAGACAAATGCAGTGAGATAAATAAAGTAAGATAAATGAAGTAGGATAAATAAAGTAATAAAATTTTCAACTCATAGTTATTTTAAAGAAACACATTTTTCACAAACTTTTAAAAACAGGTATGTAATATCAACACCAAAGTTATTACAAATGCAAAACACGATAAAAACTGGAAAATATTCAATCCTGTAAGACAACAGTGAGAAAACATAAAATAACTATATAGCTGGCAAGGAAGTTCTATAGATTGGTGATAAAGCATTTTGTTATCAAGTGATTTGAAACAGAAAATGCTGTGTTGACATGTAAGAGTGCAGAATGCCTCCCCACAACATCACTGTTGGAAAACTACCAGCTACTTACAAACAAGCTCATAGGATTGGCCTCAAAATCTTGAATAAAGAAACACAGGGTTGCTACCAGTCAGCTCATACAACACAGAAGCTCTTTTCTTCCTCACTAGTTATCCCAGTATCAGTCACTAGCCTGACACAGTACTGAGCTACAGTTTTCCTTGTTTTGCATGTTTTCATACAGATAAGAATTTCAATTATCCTATTTAAGCAACTCTTCTTCTGTCTGCTCTATTCTCAAGTACATAAAACCATATGGATATTAAATCATTTAAAATAAAATGTCAAGTGCCAGCAGAACAGCAAAGCAATTCAGCTTTTATAGAGCAACTAAATTGATACAAGTTACTGGACATACGTTCCACGAAGCCTCACAGCCTCAACAAATCTTCCCTCATCCATGGCTTTCTGGACTTCTTGAGTCTTGAAAAAACAATTTAATTACTCAGTATGTTTAAAAAACACAGAAAGATGATTATTTGATATATTCCAATAAATAGATAATTCTGTAATAGCTCTCCAGAGTGAAAAAAGAAATTCTGACATTTCATTCACTTATGAGCTACCTCTCCTCATAGTATAACTTACAGTGGACAGAAAAACAAAGTAGAAGCAGACACCTAAAGACTTCCTGGGAAAGAAATGAATTTTACGTTTTCTTTTTCCAGTTTAAGCTGAAGAGTTTTAGTGCAGAAACTCAACTGCTGTGCATGATGTGTAAATGGATGCAAGCATCTGAAGAATTTGTTGTAGCAATAAGAAGAGAAGATCTGAGATGAAATTTTAAAGCAAATTAAAAGTATATACATTTCTTGTTTGTTGGTAGTTTGCAAATAAGTGATAACACATAGAGAACACATTATTCCCAAATGTGGAAAACTGCTGCACAGATTCCCATCAGTGTTTCAATGACCACAGACAATTATTGTACACAGCAGTCTGTTGTAGTTAATGAGTAACTATAAATGGGCTTTTTGCCAGAAACTCACCATCTGCACACACTCCATCAAAGGCAGACGGACAGCCTGGTTTCCAGACAGTGACACAACACAGGCAGGGGTAGCTGGAGTAGCTTCTAAAAGGGCAAGTACAGCTTCCACACCCATACGACTTGCCTGAAAATAGATAATGTTTGAGTGCTCAAGCAAGCATTTAAAAGTAAAAGGCTTCCAGTCACAGAAATGGTCATAATTTCTCTGTAAATCAAGCTGAAACCTTGGTAGGTGAAAATGTTGCAGGCTGTTTGATACCCTTAAGTATGGAAGATCGTTCTTGCAGCTTCGCTTTTTAATCGTAATACAGATTCCTTTACACGACATGCTTCACTATTCTGAATTTGAGCTATTCAGACAGCTAATTTGGGATGATAATTGGATCTGTCAGGTTAATTGGCTAAAGAACTACCCCACTCCCAAATAAATAATCAAAATGTAGTTGTACCATGTGGTGCCATGAGTAATCATTTTAGGTTGACTCACCAAAATTCTGTCAAAAGCTGAAGGGGTTCCACCTCTTTGCACATGACCCAAGATAGTTACTCGAGTGTCAAAACCGAGCCGCTGAACCACAAGCTGCACAGAATTTCAAAATATAGTGGTTTATTATAATCATTATTTTATATATGCATATGTTAGCATTACTCTGCTTTCTGTGCTATTGGAATAATAAAATTCAACATCTACTATACATTAGTATGTCAACAATGATGAAAATACTACAAAAGTTAAGCCAGTCTTTATTCCTAACCTAGAACTAAACTCCAGGTTTCAAATCTAAAGGAACATTTATGTAACAATGGCAAACCAGTGGTTTAGATTGCAATGCTTAAACTGCAGTTATAATGGCTTCATTATGCACAGTCCTCAGCATTATAAAAACAGGTCTAAACATTATAATTAGAATACTTGAAAGAAGTTCAGTTACAGTGTTTTATTCACTCCATGTTTCATCTATGTGCGAGATTACACATCCCAAAAGATTCTGAGTAAAACTTTTGTGAAGATGACTTTCAACATTAATTGACAAGGCTTTTAAAAATTCTAGTAAAAATTATAATAATAAAACTAACTTATTCAGTCAGACTTTCTTTCCATTTCCTCTATTACATATCAAATCTAAAGTCACAGAAAGACATGTTTTATTAATACATCTTCAGTCAGTACGTAAGGTTAGGAATAAGTAATGGATACCATGAAGCAGAAAATAAATTTAGAAGTTACATACAAAATTATCTATCTCTGGTATTTATAGTTTTTGAGTGTTTTAACTGGCTGAAATTTGTAGCAAGCAAGTAATGTTTCTTCCATATATGCATAATAGCTCTCTGCTGTATGCATATTTAACACCACTTGGTGCTCAATTTTATTTCGTAAAGCTGCAATCCTGAATTAAGAGTCAAAGATTACTCTCAAACTGACAGCCATAGAAAACAAAACTTCATAGTCACAGGACAGATAACCCCAGGTAAAATGAAAGTGTCATAGCTCCTTCCTGCCAATGACTATTTTTCAGCTTCTTTTCTTAAGGGATCCTTTCCAAGAAAAGAACAATTTCAGCTTAAAGGTTTTTCTTTATCTTAGACACCAATGAAATTCTTGGCAAAGCAACCATTTCGAGAAAAGTCACAAGTATGTTCAAATTAGACAGTGTTATTTCACTGTGAGACAGACCACTACTAAAATTTTACAAGAAATATACAAAATATAATTACCAATTTAAGCTGATTTCAGACTATCTATTAAGGCACCCATGAAGTACGTGTTTTGGATGTTGTCTTATTTTACATGGAGAAAAGGTTCTAATTAACAGCCACCGAAATAATTCCTCCTTAAGCAGGCTATGGATTCAGATAATAAAGCACAAATATAAAACACAACCAGCTAACTGTGATAAGCTACACCTATTTATTCTACAGAAATATTATCGTTAATAACAAGCTCTATCTTACAAACAAAACAGAAAGTGCATCATAAAGATGTTGACACTTACATCCTTAACCTTCTCTGACGTTATAGGTTTGTTGTGGCAATCAATAGCTCCTTCAGCTACAATAATAATATTCAGCCTTTTCTTTCGTGCACGATTCTATAATAAAAACACATCTATATAATAAAAAATGAAATAAATTTACAACATCATTTTATAATCAATTGCTTTACATTAAGCTGCTAGGATTTGAGGAAATATTTCTTACACTTGATCCCTTCAGTGTTCTCAAACATTTTATCTTTATATAGGTGTTTTCTTTGATGAAGTGAAATGTCCAAGTAATGAGGAAAGGTACCCACACTGCTTATATAGGAACAGTTTTATGTAATCACTAGAGTAGATCATATAATTCTTCAAAACATTTGCAGAATGCAGGAAAAGAACTGTTTAAGATCAAATAGCACTATCTGTGACACACGAAGCAAAGACTTGCTGAAAGTCCTGAATCACATTTTTAAACCACCGTTTTCAAACAAACATCTGCAAAGACGTCAGGAAATCCCAAACATAGTAATAGATTACCTCTGAAAGCTTAACACACATTGAATCTTCCCATCCTTCTTCTGGGGGGTATTCCGGAATAAATACCCAATCTGCACCACAGGCTAAGGCACTAACAAGAGCTAGATACCTAATAAACATAACAAACAATTATTATATCTGTATATAATTATTAACATAATTAATTAACATAATTATATCTGTATTAGACACAAACTGCTGAAGACAATACATACCCACAGTGTCTCCCCATAACCTCCAGAACAAATGTCCTCTGATGGCTGTAAAAATAAGAAAACAAATTAACTGTAATACCTCAACTCAAAAATCCAGTCCAAATTCTTGAAAACAGAACCTGATATCAGGAAATAGTCTGTAGTTACATTGCTTAACAAACACCGAATTCATTAGCAAAACAGAAGGCCATATTAAACAATGTATTTAAAATTACATATCTTCCAACCCCTAATTCATTTTCACTACTACTTTCTCCTAAAACAGTAAAAGGCAGTTAGGACAGAAAAGGTGAACATTCACTAGAAATGTAAATGATGCCGTCCCATAGTTAAGAATTGAAATGATATAGCTGCATAAAAAAAAAAAAAAATTGCTTAAATTTTACCTAGAGAAAGCTTACATACAAACAGCTGCTACTATGTACCACTCAAGGTATGTTTGGATCTTCTGTAGAAGAGTATGTCTGGGAAAGACTAAAAACATATTAAAAAAACAAAGCCTGCCCCTAAAGCTGATGCAGCCTCTACAACCACATGCTTGAAGTGCTGCCATGACAGGAATGATGGAAAAGCCGCTACTAAGAAAAAAAGAAACTGCGATACTTGAAAGATGCAGCCAATAAGAGTTTTTATTCCCACTCTAGAAATATTAGAAATACCAGTTGCCTAACTTCTATTTAAAATTAACTTTTATCCCCCACTATTGTATGGCGATAGGAAACTTACGTTTTGAAGCATGAACAACTGCGTATTTGTTATAGTTTTATATAACATGCACAATTTACCTTTGAGCAGTGGTCATGATGGCATCCACGACTTCAATGATTCTGTGCAAGGCTGAGTCAGTACCTATGGTCATATCAGTGCCACAGAAGTCATTGTCTATGGATCCAACCATTCCCACAATGTTAAGGTAAGCATATCTCTTAACAGCCTCTTCATCAATCTTTCCTGTAAAGAAGTATCCAGAAAAAGAGCTGTAAGATTTTTTTAAAAAACAAAATTTAGACATATTGCTTGGGTGCTTTATTTTGTTAATTAAACATATCCAAACATTAAATTACGTTTAGATACTTTAGGTAACAAGGTTAGTCAAAACTACAAACAAAAGCCAATCAAATAACAAAACAAAAGAATCCCGTATAGAACTCCTTACAGCAGGGAAGGAAACAAGAGCTTTTCAGTTTATTTCAAAGTGTCAACAGATTATCAAGTTGTACAACCAACCTTAAAATTGATGGTTTGGACTTAAACAATAGCAGTCAAATTATAGTCTCAGTGTACGACATGCAATGAAGAAGTAAAAGGATGTGAATGGGATGTGATTATGGGGATATATAAACATTAAAAAACCAGCATTAAATGTTTGAAGACTTCTCTTCTGCAACACTGAAAGGCTCTGATTTCATGATTAATAAACAAATAGAATAGAAAAGCCCCTATTCTAAGTCCTAAGTGTGTCCCAAGACATCAGTGAAAATGCTGAATCATCCAAGAGTTCTGAATAATCTCAAGGACAAAATACCTTAATTGCTTAAGTGCCTAAAACTACCTTAGTATCTGTACATGTGATGGTAGTAATTGTAATTCCAAATTTTTAACATGCTAACTATCGGTGTGTTTAATGACTATACTAAGGAAAATAGTAGAAACCATAATGAAAAATGTAACTAATGTCCATAAAGATAAGTACAGTATTCTGAAGAAGAGTCAAAATGTTTTCTATGAATATATACCATGCATTACAAACCTTTCTAGAGTTTCAAAGGTGATTTAATAATCACATGAATAAGGGACAGCTGGTTGACATATTCTACCTGGATTTCCAAAAAGTCATTGACAAGGTCTGTCCCCAAAAGATTTTGAGGAAACTAAGCACCCACAGCGTAAGACAGAAGACTTTTGCCGTGTTGTGAAACAGAGGGTAAAAAATACAAAACAGAGGGCAGTAGTAAATGCAAGTTCTTGTATCCGAGGAAAGTGATAAATGGAGTTCTACAGAGATCTGTGCTGTTCAACATACTTAGCAATAACCTAGAAAAAGGAATGAGTGGTAAGGTGCAAAAGTTTACTGATCAAAACTGAATTATTTGGGTTCTACAGGTGCGGGGTGTCTGAGAAGAAATGAAGAAGACTAGCCAGACACAGTGAGCAGTAAAGAATCAGATGGAATTCATTGTAGATAACTGTAAACTAATACACATGAAAAATGTACCCTAACATCACAAACAAAATAATGCTATTTTCAGCATAATAATATTATAATGCTGTTTTCATTAATAAATCAGATTCAATGCTCAACAGCAGTCAAAAAAAAATCAAAATATTAGAAAATATTAGGAAAATAATAGAGAACAAAACAAAGATCATTATACTACTGTGTAGATCCACGGTTTGCCCTCATCTGGAATACAGGGTGCAGTTGTGGTCCTCCCCACCTCAAAAAGGACATGGTAGAACTGGAAAAGGTTCAGAGAAGGGCAACAAAGATGATCAAAGGTATAGAACTTACATATAAGGAACAACTAAGCAAACTAGGATTCTTCCATCTAGAAAAAGAGATGATGAAGGGAAAATAAGACAGCTGTAAAATCTCAGGTGCCGTGCAGCAAGGAAGCAGGACTGATCATTCACAGTTTGTTCTAACACAAAAATTATAGGACGCAAATGAGACTAGAAGCCAGAAGGATCAAAACAAACAGAAGCAGATTCTTCACAGTCTTCATCATTCAGTGAAGCTGTAGAACTCCTTGCTACACAATGTTTTCAGCAAAAATCTGTATGTGTTCAAGGAGATTGTAAGAAATTCATTAAGGACTGCTGAGAGCATCTGGTTCAGGAAGTCCTGAAGGAACAAATGGATGGAACCTATCAGAGTATTTATATATTACGAACATCATATTGCATCAACACACCATTATTTAGGCTTGCTTTGTTATTTTACTCTTTCCTATAGATTCTCTTGGATAATATCAAAGACAACTACTGGGCTGGATGCACTTTTAGCAACAGTCACTTAATGTTCTGATCTCAAACAAATAGTGACATACAGGCAGGAAAGCATCATAATTTAATAACAACCAAGTGTGTATCTTGTTGTAGGAAAGGAATTACCATCTCAGTCTGGATTTGAGGGCAAAGGGCTTTTCAAGCAGAAGGTTCAAAGTTCAGGTCCTGAAAATGACTCACAATGTCACACAGACAGTTGCTCAGTAACTTATTTGGCCTTTTTGAACCTTTATGGTATATAAGAGATGATGTACAGAAATAAAAAATTATTACTTTATGAAGAATCATCTAATTTCCTGGAATGTAGACATTTAATTTTTGAACTTAAGAAATATCCTCTGGATGTAGTTTATGTATGTATAGTTAGGGTACAAAACTTCCCTGGAGATTGGACTAGAAGTCTAGAGGGTCTAAAAGCAAACTTACCTTTTTGTGCCAGCTCTTCTAGAAGTCCGCTCCATTCTTCACGGAACAGATTGGCACCAGTTAAGCTACCATCTCCGCCAATCACACAAAGATTAGTGATTCCTCTCTGAACCAAGTTGTAGGCTGCCTGCAGGCGGCCCTCCCGAGTACGAAAGGACTTGCAGCGTGCGCTACCAATAACTGTACCACCCTAGAAAAAGGAAGTATAACAGTTTTAATTGATAATCCAATATTTTACTGTAATTTTTTAAAATGGATTAAAGACGAACAGTTATTTTGTAGCATCCATCTTTAATTTTACAGTGAGGAAAAAGTAATTAAAATCAAAGAATTATCAAACCTGCAGGAAATTATGCTCTAAAGATTAGACACAAAAGGGAAAAGGGGAAAAAACACTCAAAAATTACTGATAAAGAGCTACTCTTGAAGGAAAATGTTAAATTATTTGGCATTAATTTCAGTAGCATTCCAATTAATTATCTAATTGTTACTTATATGTGATGACAATAGTAAAAGTGATATGAGAATAAGTAATAAAGAATTTAAATGGATTTCCTTCAAAGCATGAGATTTTTCCCCCTAATATCATGACATATATAACCAATAATAGAAAAGATATATCCCTAAAGCTCAAAATTAGCATTTGTTGTCATTCCACAGAATTAGAGAACTGCATCCACATTTAGTACCTTATAGATCAGACTAATGATAAATTTTCTTTTTTATTAATTTATCTGCTGTATTTATTAATAAGATTTAAAGAGCTTCATCCAAAAATAGAAGTAATTATTTTCAACAAAGACTGAAGCACCTTGTCACTGAAAATTGCTGGGCATTTTGTTGAAAGAAAAGTCTAAATTTTGCCTTGTTTATTCTCACAGTAAAAAGTAAAATCAATTAAGAATGCAAAAACTTTTTTTTCCTGCAAACAAATCTGGAGATGATTACTTCACTTTTGCCCAAACATTTCCTTCACTTTAACTTATAATAAATCAGTCATGCCAATCCAAATTTGAGCTTCAAATCTGCAGAGGCTGTACTGATACGATTCGTCTTATCAAAAGTTGTTTCAGCTCTCAAGACAGTCCTAAGCACTCTTTTACCATGTATGTTATAATGCACAACAGCTGCTAGTGGAAGCAAAAAAAAAAAAGTGGAATAAAGGCAGTTCAGTCAAAAAAGTTAAAGTATACACATGGAGATGTTCTAAAAATAAAAATCAGGACTAAAAACCACATCTAAACTAGGTATTTTCATACTTAAAAAACCTCATAGTTCTAAGTGGAAAAAAGAGTATGTGTTTTAAACAATGTACTACAACTTCTTCTGATTAAACAGAAAATCTAGGTTGCACTTTAAAATCTTTTATCAAAACATCTAAACACGTTCTTTAAGATGCATCCTCAGCTTCACTGTTGGTCTGTTGAATTCCTAGCAATCAAGCTCAGAAAGGCATTTTTCTTATAGTATGTATGCTATACACAGGTACAGGATGCTACATCCTGTTCCTGCCTACGCTCTTGTGTGGCTTGGCCATGACATCTCCATTTTCTCTTAATAAAATAAGATGCATCTGGATGACGCCCTTAGTCATATAGTTTAGTTTCAGGTAGCCCTGCGAGGAGCAGGGATTTGAGTCTCTTCCAACATGAGATATTCTACGAATCTATGATTACAGATTTTATAAGATAGACAGGGGACTAAAAATAACAACCAAAAAACCAAACATACGTGGACAAATTACTTCACAGTATTCCAGGGTATTTGTTTGAAAAAAAAAATCATCTATTTTTTGCTCTGCTAACTGCTCTATGTTTATTACAGAAAGCTTTACAAAGCTCCAAAGAAAACCACACTTCACCCGCAAGTAGTTTTCAGAAAGCTTGTCAAGCAGTAAGGCCTCTTCGCCAAATATAGCATCTGCTCTGGAAGAGGTAACAACATTGCCATGCTGAGGAAAAGTGTAAGGAGACCCAAATGGCCACCTTGCAGAACAATGTAATAAAAAAAGTACAGACAAAGTCACTGGTATTATCTGAGCTCTGGAGAGCTGTACTGTAATTACACCCATTACTATAATTCTAAATCCACTTACATAGGAAGCCAATAGCGTTTCGTAAGAAAACACTTGACTTGTAAAACACAGTTGTTTGATATTTTTGTCCTATAATGCCCTTTTTATTAAATGTAGGCTTGGCAATATGGCTTGAGGAGGCTAATGACATGTAATGTTGAAAATCTAGGACAAAGGTTTTCAAGCTTATTTCTGTGCACCAAATACAAAACGACAGAGAGATCTTTAGGAAGTGTAAAACATCGATACTGCAGAAATCAAGCTCTGCTAAAAGTTCTATGTGATGTCACTCAGTCATCACAGAATTCAAAGTCATGGTTACAGTCGTCTGCCTGAATCTAGAATTTTGGTTCTCTGTTTAAAGAGGGTTTCGGTCCCACCCCCATGCCCTAACACTTACCACTTGCAGGATACTTGAAACACTTTCCCATGACACCTCTACAATATTATCACCTCCATCAACCATTCCCTGGTAACCCTGAAAGAGAAAAAGTATTTCAAAAGTCTGATGTGAAAAACTGTGTAACATTTCCTCTGCAGTAACGCTCACCTTGTATATTTTAATGCAACTAAAACCACTGAATTAAAAAAGTACTCAATTTAAATGAAACAACATTCAAACATGTATCATATTAGAGGTAAAAAATGCCAAACAAACCCTTTTTTTAAAAGACCAGTTCCAAAGACAACTTCAAGATAAAGTAATACTTCACACAGATTACACAGCTTATAAACTAGAACGGTGATGTATTTCTCCTTTCTTATTAATAAATATTCATTTATTTTAAAAAAACTACAAAGATGGAAGAACGTTGAAAAGCCTTATAAAATGTGCTTCCTAAAAACACAAGCTCAGCCTGAGGTCATGATCTTAGAAAAAAGGCCTACCTCTATAACACTTTGTACACTTTTTACCCCAAGGTAGTTATAAGCAAAACAATCTAAAGATTAACAATGCAAAAGTTTTCATAATTGAAGAAGAAATCAGATCATGTAACCTTTATTCTTTTTTGGAGGCAATTACACAATAAATAGATGAAAGAAATTTAGTAGAAAAGTACAATTTTTAGTGATGAATCTAAGAAGTCCTTAGTATCTTAATTCAAATGGTCTTCAGAAACCAATGCATGCTGTAATACAGAAAGAGCTACACTTAGCTGAAAGAAGGAAAACTATCCAGTGAGCAGCTGATGGGTTTTGTTATGCCTGGCTTTATTAACTCTCTGCATAAATACGAGCAGAAAGATAGTGACAATTACTGATTCTTTTCCATTAGGTGATATTGTGAATGCTGGTTAAGAAAAAAAAAAAAAAAGAAAACACAGCAAACTTCTAACCTGGAAAAACCTAACTGATACAAATACCAGAATAAAACTGGAGCTACCATTCAACTTTTCAACACTTATTTAAATCCAAAGAGAAAAAAACCACACTAGGTTAAAGAAAACTAACAAACAAAAAACACTAAACAAAAAAAAACATGACAATGTTTATGTCTCCATTTTTAAATTATGTGTACATATGGATAATGATGCTGAGGGATAATCAGTTAACCTTTCTTTTGTATGCAGTTCTTGCAAGACTGTACGTATTAAATTCCAGGGTTCTCAGTAATAAATAAGCTGGAACTAGAAATAGAAGGGAGTTTAGAAGACAGTAAAACTGACAGTATAAACCTGAGACACTTACTTTGGTATGATCCAGAGTATATGAAGATTTTATGCAGTAAGCAGTAACTTGGAAATGCACTAAGCCTTCACTGACTTAAAAAGTCATACATTTTATATGAATACTGTATCTTACTTGGAGTCCCTCACCAGCATGATACGATAAGAATATAAAGATAACCTGGACTCAGCAAAAGCACGAGTTACTTAAAATAAGCTTTCTAAGATTCTAGTACAGATTCCAAGGGGAAAGCGTAAAAGTTATTGCCCAGTGAGACCTGACTAATAAATTTACATATAAGATGATCAAGTCATCATAAAGAAACAGCTAGAAGGAGAATGACCTATGTCTCTAATTTCTGTCACTCAACAGATCTTTTCAATATTTTGTACACCCTCCAGATAACTTTGATATGTATCTAATGTATACACATAATGTCTTGTATACTAATGTATACATATAATGACTTCAAGCTAAGACTTTATTTGCAGAATTCCTTTGAAATTAGAGCAAGTTGGGAAAGAAATAATGCTTCATCTATATATCAACTTAAAAAAAAAAAAAATTATTGCTCAGATATAGTGCAAAGATCTTCAGACAGAAACATTCCAGCAGATCCAAATGAGCTTAATGAAGGATAATACATTAGCAAGTGTACTTATCATAGGTTTGCAGATCTGTTTTTTTTAAAGCGAAGAATCCGATGTTCCTTATATCACTCAGTAATGGACTGAAAATTTTTCCTATCAGTGTTCCTATTGGCAACTACAATAATACAAAGATTCATAGGCAACAAATCCTGAAAAAATAGTGTGATGTTGCATCCTAACTCACTTTATAACACTGACTACAGTAAGCTGCACTACAAGCTGACAAAAATATATACAGTTCACAAATTTGCTCCAATCATTCACTTTCCATTTTTACTTGAGAGGCAAAATAAAGAAAGTGCACCCAATGAAGTATTATATACAGTAAATATGTACATAATTATACACATATCATGAGACTCATGGATAAAAATTCCCAAATCATACTTTATTAACAAATCTAAAACACAGGGAAAAGCAAAAGGATAAACTGCCATTTGAAATTGTCTGTAAGATTTGAAACACCTTATATCTAGGCTATGGATGAGCTATGACTGACTCGTGCACCACGCATCTTTAAAGTAGAAAGAACTCCTGCATTCTGGTCAGGAGTCCGCATCAGTTCTACTTTCTCTGTGTAGATAAGCGAGAACAGGGGCTGTGTTAGCAATGCCTCCCACTACAACATAAGGACAGGGAGCTTTTGGAGCAGGCTTGATCCGTTTTAACTGCCACATCAGCTTTTCTTAACTCAGTTCTGCTTGCCAAGTAGTGTATGTAAGCTAGCTCTGAACAGTGTACTAGAATTTCCACCCTGTTCTTCCATACCACTAAGAGACACTAAAGCCATAGTATTAAAACAGCTTTCTAGAAAAACTGCATGTGAAAAAAAAGATGATTAATTATAATTGAAGTATGAATAATTATAATTATTTCCAATTAGCATTTTAGTTATTTAAACACTGATGCTAACTTGGGGACTGGGCAATCCACTTCAAAGGCAGAATTTAACTTGAAATATTTTATCAAATAGTTCAACGCTGTCACAGTTGTCTGATTACTGAAAATTACTGAAAGATGTGAACACAGACCATAATAAAAAGCCAGTAGGAACCTGCCAATTTACATTTAAAAAAATAAAAAATTTATCTGAATTTTAAAAATAGCAACTTGGCTACTAAAATACTAAAACTATGGGGCAAGAATGGAAGAAAATAAACTGCCAAAAATACAACAAGCACTATACTTAAAAATCAACCCTATTTTATGCTTACTCCTTCCTCTACCCAAAATCTGAATATTCAATGATGAACAACAGGAAACCTCTGTGAGTCATATGTTCACAGGGTACATATACACATATATACATTGTAACTCCTGGAGAGAGCAGCAGAGACAGCAAACCTTGCTTCCAGTCTTAACACTAAAAAGACAACTCATCTTCTGATATGTTACATGTGAGACTTTGGGCTTTAACAGTTATTGAAGTTTACTTACTGAGCTTTTTCAGCTATTGCTCAACAACGTAAAATACTAGCACCGCTGAGTGCACAAACCACCACATAAAAGACACGAAGTTTTCCTCACAAAAATCCGTGACTGCCGTACCATTGCATTTCCAATGCTGGCCTCTTGAGAAAGACTCTTAATCAAGATGAAGAATCTAAAAGTTCCACAGCTTAGTAGTAAGAGCACGCATCCACTGGGAACTATGTGCTTCAATGCTGGAAAAAGGGCAGGTTATTTGTATAAAAATTTAAGACCTCAGTTTCTAAAATGAGTTGCCATTAATGAGAGGCATCACTCTTTCTTCTCATTCTCAATTAAAAAAACAAAACAAAACCTCACCAACTGAAATCATTCTGACCAGTGAAAAAATCTGAACTAGCCTCCTAGAGCAGCCTGATACTTCTCTATGTACTTCTGTCTCCTAGATTTTCACCGTATAAGTGAAGTAAGTCATGGGTGTTCAAATTATAATTCTGATTGGGGTAGATTTGAAGAACAATGTGATGCTAGTCAGTGAGGGTGACTACAGACTGTTAATATACTAAAATTAAATACCAAAAGATGTTAACATGAATAAAATATGAAACTAGGGCAAGTGTATAGAGTAAGCATTGTTTCCACAGATTAATAGCAAAATTTTCAAATGTGCTATTTTCAGTAAATTAAGAGACAAAGGATTATTTATTATTTTATAGCTATAAAATGATAGTGTTTATGTAAACTATATAAATTATATATAAATATAACAAATAATAGTTTTTATATAAACTATTCCATAGTTTTACTTTTCACGAGTGGTTGTTTTTTTGCTTTGGGGAACCAAAGTATGTCCAAATAGCCCATGAATTCCAACATCTAACAGTTTCTTTCTTTGGGCTTTGGTAAACACAACTTAAAAAAAGGTTACAAAATTATTTATATCTAGTTCATTGCCGATTTTTATGTATGTATCTTGGCAATATCTCTCTGATCACAAAATGAAGCAAAATGGAGTTAGGAAACAAAAGGAAAACAGAGTTATTGTTTTACTTAGAATATGGAGCTAGTTTTGGCCACAGCTGTAGCAGACAGGTGATCTTGCAGTGCAAAAAAAGTTCTTATGCCAGAGAGATTTACAGGAGAAAAAGAGCATACGACAGTTAGAGCAAAGTAGGCTTGAAAAGGCTGAGACCTTTAACTCCATTTTTGGCTCCAATTAAGGAAACCTTCTTCATCTTTTGAATATTGCCACTTCAGCTTTTTTCTTCACTTTTTCAGAGCAGCTTCAAATATACAATTCATACTGGTTAACACACTGAAGTCTACATTTGATAAACTGCAATATAGAAGGACCTTATTGAAAGTATTACATAAAATAACACCAAGTATATACAAAAAATACGTCTCCTCTGTATATATCATGCAAAGGCTTAAAATAGAAATCATTAGTGACAAGTCTTACCCTGAGATTTTTACCTTCACACACAGAATCACACTGAATGTTCAGGGTTGGAAGGGACCTCTGTGGGACATATAGTCCAACCCCCCTGCCAAAGCAGGGTCACCTACAGCAGGCTGCATAGGACCTCGTCCAGGCGGGTCTTGAATATCTCCAGAGAAGGAGACTCCACAGCCTCCCTGGGCAGCCTGTTCCAGGGCTCCATCAGCCTCAGAGGGAAGAAGTTCTTCCTCATGTTCAGACGGAACTTCCTATGCTTATTTCGTGCCCGTTGCCCCTTGTCCTGTCACTGGGCACCACTGAAAAGAGTCTGGCCCCATCCTCTTGACACCCACCCTTGAAATATTTATAAGCATTTATTAGGTCCCCTCTCAGCCTTCTCCAGGCTAAACAAGCCCAGCTCCCTCAGCCTCTCCTCGTAGGAGAGATGCTCCAGGCCCTCACCATCCTCGTAGCCCTCCGCTGGACTCTCTCCAGTAGCTCCTCATCTTTCTTGAACTGGAGAGCCCAGAACTGGACAGAGTACTCCAGATGGGGCCTCACTAGGGCAGCGTAGAGGGGAAGGAGAACTTCCCTCGACCTACTGGCCACACTCCTCTTGTTGCATCGCAGGATCCCGTTAGCTTTCTTGGCAGAAAGCTAACAGGATCCTGGGATGAAAGCTTTCTTCCACTACTCTTGTCACCTGCATCTGTTTCCTTTTTCAAAGTGCTGAAATTAAACAGCTGTTTCATTTCAAAGCTTGCAACAGAATATTTCTCTGAAATACTCCTATGCATTGTGAAAGAAAACTGACTTCATATTTTAATTAACACACAGTCAGAGAGGAAAAAAGCTTAGTATTCAGTACTTCCTGAAACATCGAACTGAATGGACTAATCTAGAAGCAAAGATCTCTCTCAGAGCTATTTCCCATACTTACACTGAAATGTGCATTCTTCTCCCAGCCTACACTGCTACAATGAAGATAGAATGACAACATATAATGGAAACTCAAAACTCCAACACTGACTTGATTTTCACAATTAATTTTCATTCAGAAATATCTGTGACTTCACACTGGCAAACTCTAGCAATTAACAGAGGAACATAATAACTTGAATAGTGCAATTTTTCTGAGGTCAGAAAAACAACAGAAATTTCCAAATTTTCCAAATTTTGGAAATTTCTCATTGAATACACTCGTGATACAAAACAGTTTTTTAAAGAGATAAAAGTAAACATACGATAAGATGAACTACAAAGATGGTAATTAAGTCAAACATAATTAAAAAAAAAAAATCCAAGTTCTGGCCTTTAAAGACAGCCAAAAAACCTCCTTATTTGCACAAAGTATCTGACCCATTTCAGCAAGCCTACAAAACAACTGAACATTGAAGGAATTCTAGAATTGGCCACGTAATTAGCACACACTAAGTATTCAGAGCTACTTGCTGTAGAACTGTAGTACAAAAGAATTTAGAAGCACAGTGCTCTGCTTATTTGCATTTCAATATACTTCGCATCTCTTCAGTAAATGAACTATAAGAATAAGCAGACACAGAAAGAAAATGGATAAATAGCTACCCTTCAAAGCTAAATTGCATATTTTGCATGAGCAAAACTAAACTCAAAGTACTTTCCTAGCACTTCCATTAATTCTGGTACTCCATATTTTTGTATTAAACATTAAAATTACATTTTGCCAGGAATATTACCTACCAAGTTTTGCCCCACATCAGATTATGATTCATAACCACCTCCAAATTCTAAAGAGTTGTACAGGAATTCCACTGCTAACAGAATGACTTCTTGCTAAATATATTTACTGTGCTGTTTAACTCAGAAATTTTATAAAAACTGAATGTGTCCTTCAGGTGGAAGTCTAACTAACTTAGTCTTCCAGTAAGACATACACAGATAGTATTATTTTGGCATTTACATTAAACTTGTCTCGTCATTTTTTCATATCAAATAATTGTTGAACTTAACAATCTTCATACACATGCAGTCATAAACTTCAACCACAAAATTCTGATGTCTGGACACGATACTGATGGCACAGTTTTTTTTCATGGGGTCCTTTTTTTTGCTGGTTGGAGTTTTTGCAGTTACAAATTTCTACCTATAAGTCAGGAAAGATGGCACCAGCCTGACAGTACTTAAAAACAAGTTGTGTAATCTGTGAAATGAGGGTTATGGCACATCCTTATCATACTCTAGGAAAATGGACTGAGGGGGAGTCAAAGGGTAAGAATTAATAGTTTAACTAGGCTTAGGAAAGTATAAAGTACAATATTTGGGGCCAAACATCTAACAGGAACACAAATACATAGCTCGCTGCTGGGTGACAACCACCTCTGGTTTTCTCAGTATTTTCAAGCTTCTGGTGGCACATGAAGAATTCCCCATATTAAAAAAAATTACTTTTAAATTAAATAGTTTGAGCATATACCTTGTAAAAAGTACTTTCTGCAAAAATAAAAAATATGAAATAAAGTATTGATATAATACAAGGGAATGACATCTACAACATTTTTTAGTTCATACTATTCACTCTCCACATGCTTTCCACAAAAACTCAAGTATAATCAGAAGACAAATACAGAATGAATAAAATAAAAACTAACCTCATAAACAAAATACACCTTGGCTTTTACATAGATTCCCATGCGTACCACTGCACGCACAGCAGCATTCATACCTGAGAAGAAAAAGCAAAATTACATTGTTATAGGTTATCCGATATTTTTTGTATACTATACATTTTCACTGTCTTTAAAAAAAAAGGAAACATTAATTCATTGCTAAAGAAAGACCCCATTCAACATATAAAGAAATTTGCTTAATGACAGTGCAATCAGTCCATGGATATGAAGGGCGCAGAACTATTTGCTTTGTTACAATAATTATGTGGATATCAGTATGTGTGTTAATCTGAGATTAAATTCCTGCTGATTGTAAAACAGCATTGTAAAAGTAAGCTAATAAACCAGAAACAGAAAGTAAATTCATTTCACAATAATGATTAGTTTTCTATCTGAAATGTAAAACATTCAGCCAGTTAAAACTTATCTTCTTCAAAGTATAAATTATATTGTAACAGTTCTTTTTCCTGAGCTTTCCAAAGTAACACAGGTGTATACACATATTTTGTGGGGAGCACAGCCAAAGCTCCTGACATTAACAGGTGCCACTTTAA
The DNA here is from genome assembly GCF_030867145.1 of Opisthocomus hoazin. Classification (NCBI taxonomy): domain Eukaryota; kingdom Metazoa; phylum Chordata; class Aves; order Opisthocomiformes; family Opisthocomidae; genus Opisthocomus; species Opisthocomus hoazin. The sequence continues at coordinate 81,306,454 of NC_134417.1, forward strand.
AAGAAAGAAGTAGCAGTAAATTAACACAAGAAATGCTGCATGGACTCATTTGACAGAAAAATGCCTAAATGCCACTCAGCTTCCCAGAATTAACTGGGAGGAGTAGTGGAAACACCAGCAGGCTGTGCTGCCGTTCAGCAAGACCTGGACAGGCTGGAGAGTTGGGCAGAGAGGAGGAACCTGATGAAATTCAAGAAGGGCAAGTGCAGGGTCCTGCATTTGGGGAGGAACAACCCCATGCACCAATACAGGCTTGGGGCGGACCTGCTGGGGAGCAGCTCTGTGGAGAGGGACCTGGCAGTGCTAGTGGACGACAGGTTAACCGTGAGCCAGCAGTGTGCCCTGGCTGCCAAGAAAGCTAATGGGATCCTGGGGTGCATCAAGAGGAGTGTGGCCAGTAGGTCGAGGGAGGTTCTCGTTCCTCTCTACACTGCCCTAGTGAGGCCCCATCTGGAGTACTCTGTCCAGTTCTGGGCTCCCCACTTCAAGAAAGATGAGGAACTACTGGAGAGAGTCCAGCGGAGGGCTACGAGGATGGTGAGGGGACTGGAGCATCTGTCCTACAAGGAAAGGCTGAGGGAGGTGGGCTTGTTTAGCCTGAAGAAGAGAAGGCTGAGAGGGGACCTAATAAATGCTTATAAATATTTCAAGGGTGGGTGTCAGGAGGATGGGGCCAAACTCTGTTCAGTGGTGCCCAGTGACAGGACAAGGGACAATGGGCACAAACTTGAAGCATAGGAAGTTCCGTCTGAACATGAGGAAGAACTTCTTCCCTCTGAGGGTGACAGAGCACTGTAACAGGCTGCCCAGGGAGGCTGTGGAGTCTCCTTCTCTGGAGATATTCAAGACCCGCCTGGACAAGGTCCTGTGCAGCCTGCTGTAGGTGACCCTGCTTCGGCAGGGGGGTTGGACTAGATGACCCACAGAGGTCCCTTCCAACCCCTACCATTCTGTGATTCTGTGATTCTGTAATTGCAAGCTCACATTAGAATTCCCTGCTCACAGATATCTGACAAATTATACTGCTGTAAAATCTTCAATTGAAGTCCAAGTCAGCCACTTAACCTCCTGAGCAATAGTGAAAGTTCCACTGGCCCCCCTACATGGGTCAAAGAAACTTCTGTTATAACCAGTCCCTTCAGATATTGTGTTACCTTACTCATTATTCAGGAGGTTCCCAAAAGTAATAAATTAATTGCTTCCATACCATGTAAATAGACACAAGAGATTATGCAAACCACGAGGACAGAAGTAGTTAGGCTACGCTGAAAGAAATAGCCTTAGCACATCAGTTGAAAAGGGATGCACAAAACATGACAATCTAAAAGACTGGGCACCACTTCTCCAAATCTGTTGCACTTAATACCAAAATAGCAAAGTAGTAGCTCAGCTTTGCTGTTCGACACAGATGTTAAGTGTTCATCTATCTGGAGATACAAAAAGTTGGTAACTAGAATATATAAACTCATAACACAGTAAACCATAAAGATCTGTTCCTACACCATCCACCATTACCGGAAAAAATACCGAGCTAGAAAATCTTACCTGTCCGAATAAAGAATGAGACTGAGGTTTTCTACAGCATCTGTTACTTAGGAACATACCAGAAAGTCCCTGTAGTTGCCCAATGCGAAACAAAAAATTAAGTTTGCCAAAACCAAAAGTTGCTTTGTTGTTTGTATAGATGTCACTTAGCCTTAAGATTAAAATCACGAGTAACAGTTTTTTCACATCAAGTCTACATTAAGAAATAACAGCAAGAATTCTCTCAGCCAGAGTCAGCCTTGTGGCAGAGCTGGAAAAAGTTCTCAAATGCCAAGAGAGCTAAAAGCACAGCTCCGCACGATGAACTGGATGATGCCTAAGAAAAGCAGAGAATCTCATCTGACAGGCTGTACTGAAAAGAAAGCTAGCATACTAAATCTCAGATTAAAACACATCTACTACACAGAGCAAAGTTATCTCCTCAGTGAAACAGTTCTCGTAACAAAACGAACACCCCACCTACACACAATGTCCCCTGGAAAGCAGAGACAAAGGCCCTTAAGTTTATAAACCTGACAGTTCTTCACAGCACTGCCATTTTCCCCAAACGAGGAAGATACAACTCAAGCTACTCCTTTCATCAAAGTCCACAGCTTGCTTCTATTAACCCACAACATGTTACATGGGAGGTTTTATTTTGTTGTTCTTGGTTGGTAGGGAGGTTTTTGGTAGTCTGGGATTGGGGTTTTTTTGGGCGGAAGGGGAGGCGGGTGTTGTCGTTGTTCATTTGGGTTTGTTTGCGGAGAGTTTCTTTTTAGACATAAGAACAACTTTTTATATTATCCATTTAGCTGCAGAATTCTAGAAGAGCAGGTAAATGGTTCATTTTCTGAAGGGAAAAAGTTCATCCTCACTGGGTGAGGACTACTTAGAACTGCCCTTTAAGAACCTTCTGTTCTTGAGGTTCCACTCTGTCACCTCTCCCGTTCGGCACCTGAGAAGAAACACTGTTCCAGGTATCTAATATATATATTCAGTTATAAAGACTCTGGTGTCTCACTCAGCAGTAGTCTCTCTATGCAAAGTATACTGATAACTGTAAATGTAACAAATGTAACATGTAGGGGATGTTATCACTTCAGGTGGTCAGAAACAAGTCTTGGTTCTTTGTGAATAATTCGGACGGTTGCAAGACAAGGGACTCCTGAATAATCCCTTTAGGCGCCTGGGCCTTGGGAGAACAGGTATGCAAACTACAGAGACAAGGAGGCTGCAGAATAATCTGAAGACCCCTGCCGAGAGACACCAAACAAACATGTGCGACGGACATTACCATATATTAATGAATTCTCGGAAAAGCCATTACTATGATAAACTTTTCTTGGAAATGTAATTAATATGTATGTTAACATAGCATAAATACCTAGTAACTGTGTCTCTTCGGTGCACACCTTTGGAGGAGAGTTCCCCCGTGTGCCCGGCGCCGCAATAAAGAATACCTGCTTAATAGTCTGCCGACTATTGAGTCTTCAATTCCGGCTTTTGACGGCATCATTTCTGGCACCCCAGATGGGACCCACTCTGCTCGGCTGCAGGACCCGTTGAGAACAGGACTCCCTAGGGTACCCCCGGGATTTCCCAGAGGGACTCCTCGCCTCACTGGGATCACTGCGGGAGCAGACAAGGACCATCTAAACGAGTAAAGGTATTCTTTTTTTTTTTCCTTTCTTTCTCTGTTTTGGTATGTGAGACCGGTCATTTGGAGAGTTCTCGTAAGTCGTAGGAGACGTCCTACACTGAGCGCTGTACACCAGGCTACTAGTGCCTGAGGGTGTACGTCTTGGTACGTTGGTGCAGGCACGGGTTAAGTTTGTACTTCTGTAATAACGTGCTTTTGGTAGTCAGTTGTGCGTTGGTACATGCATGGATTAAGCTCTGCACTTCTGTAATAACGTGCTTTTGGTAGTTAGTTGTGCGTTGGTGCAGGCACGGGTTAAGCTTTGCACTTCTGTAATAATGTGCTTTTGGTAATTGTGCGTTGGTACAAGCATGGGTTAAGCTTTGTACTTCTGTAATAACGTACTTTTGGTAGTTGTGCGTTGGTGCAGGCACGGTTTAAGCTTTGCACTTCTGTAGTAACGTGCTTTTGGTAGTCGTGCGTTGGTGCAGGCACGGGTTAATTTTTGTACTTCTGTAATAACGTACATTCGGTACGGTACGCTTAGGAAACCCGCTTAAGTTGTACTCGTGGCGATACGGATTTGTTGGTATTGAACTCAGATATCGGATATCTCGGATACTGGCTTGTTAACATACCCATCAGGCATCGTAAAAACCAAAAAAAAAAAAAAAAAACCAAACCAAAAAAAAAACCTTGCACGGTGAACCTCTTTTCTCCTGACCAGAATATTAATTGTGACATTTTTGGAACGTGGTCAGAGCGGGACAGAAGGGGACGACAGATTAAAATTGTTAAGATAAAGACTAACAGAAGTACAGAATCAACAAAGTAAAATGGGGGACAGCAAAGCAGTGGTATTTTAAAGAAAAGCCCCTTAGGATGTACTCTAGCACATTGGAAAGCTTGTGTGACTGTGTATGAAGCCTCTGTGTGAAAGACAAATAAGTCAAAAAAAAAAAAAAAAAAAAAAAGAAAAAGAAAAAAAAGGGAAAAAAATGGTGAAGGAAAAAAAAAAGAAAAAAAACCACCACGTACGTTTAGTATGTTCTGCCGATTTCCGGTTTTTGACTTGGGACTGTTGTATTTAAACTCTGATTCATCGGGGCCATGGTTTATGATTTCTTAAGTATCAGTGCAGGGTCTTCCCGTGGGGGGGATTTTGAGAGTCTCTCCCAGGATCTAGACGGCAACATTGGGAAAAGTAGGGGGAGACTCCTCACTTGACAACATCTTAATAATGTATGGGGTTTGGTTTGCTTAAAGAAAATCGGCATGATTTAGGAATTGAGTTGGGAATTTGGGGATTGGTTTTAAAATACTTACAAGTTGGTATATATTGTGGGGTTACAAGTTCTCTAGTTATTTGGCATTGATTGATCATTTAGGGATTCTGGTTTTGGTGTATGTACTCAATATACTGTATATATTGTTTTGCAAGAGCTCTATGTATATAAACATGTTAACTGAAGTGGTTTGCCTGTATATATCGTTGTACTTAGGTGATACAGTTTGTAAATAGAAGGATTTTAAAAGATAGCTTCTAGATTTTGTGTGTGTGTGTGTGTGTGTCTGTGTGTGTGTGTGTGTTGTGTTAACCGATTGGTGGAGAAGTTGAGAAGTTATTTTATTGTAACATGAGCTTCGGAGGGAGGTGATCCCCTCACAAGGAAACAATTAATTGAATTATGATATGTTGTTAGAATTGATGCGGTTTTGTGGACAATTAAAAAGTACAGGACATGAAAAGTTTAACGAGGTATTGAAAAGAAAAAAAAAAACAAAGGAAAACCCCTCTGGATTTTACAAAGGCTTGTGTAAAGTGATTAGAACAGAGAGGTATCAAGTTACAAGCTGCTTTGCTAGCTGCTGCTCTAAATGAAGGAAAAAAAAAAAGCAAAGCTCTTAAGCAACAGAAAAACGAAATGAAAAAGAGGGGAAACAAGGTAACTTTTTACAGTATGGACTACTAGTGGAGTGTGAATCAGAATACAATACTCCTGTGTTACCAGTAAAAACAAAACAAAAAAAAAAAAGCAAAAATCAGATGGAACTTATTGGATAGTATGGATAGTACAGGATTTAAGAGAAGTGAATAAGATTGTTAGGGACGTACACCATGTGGAAGCAAGTATGGTTTACGGTATTGGATTTAAATGATGCATTCTTCTGTCTGCCTTTAGCCAAAGAAAGTCTGAATTTATTTACATTTGAGTGGGAAAATCCTACCACGGGTAGAAAAAACCCAGCTTGCCTGGACAGTGTTACCCCAAGGTTTTAAGAACAGCCCAAAGATCTTTGGAAATCAACTAGCACGAGAACTTGAAGCATGGAACCCTCCCTCCAGACATGGAACCCTTTTACAGCATGTAGATGACATTAGTAGCAACTGAAACAAAACCTGACTGTATACAGTAGACTATCAGTTTGTTAAAGTTTTTGAGATTAAATGGGTATCAAGTCTCTCAACAGAAAACTCAGATGGTGCGGCAACGGGTAACCTACCTTGGATGCAAGCTGTCTGGACAAAGAGAACTAGGAACAGAACAGAATGAAGCCATCTGCAGGACTCCCCTCCGTCAGACGGTAAAAGAGCTCAGGACCTTACTGGGACTGACAGGTTGGTGCTGGTTATGAATTTATAATTACGGAATAATAGTGAGACCCTTATGTGAACTTTTGAAAAACAACCCCACCTGACTGATCTGGTCCAAAGAAGCTCAAAACGCATTTCAGACACTTAAGCAAGATCTAATGAAGGCCCCGGCTCTGGGCCTGCCTGATGTTACTAAATGCTTCTGGCTGTTTTCTTCTAAACAGCTGGATGGAGTAAGCAAAGGATGGCCAGGATGTCTGCAAGCTGTGGCGGCCGTGGTCTTGACTATTCAGGAAGCCTGAAAATTCACCTTGGACCAAAAGATCACAGTACCGATCTCACACAGTGTATCAGCTCTACTGCAACAAAAAGGGAACTACTGGCTTTCCCCATCCCAATTTCCAAGATATCAGGCCATTCTAATTGAATCAGAGAATATTAATATTGTAGTAACTAATATTACGAACCCAGCTTCTTTTCTCAGCGGATCAATCTCTGAACCATTGGTACATGATTGCTTAGAAACCATAGAGGCTGTGTACTCCAGCAGACCAGATTTGAAAGAGGAACCCCTGGAAGATGCACAGGACTCCTGGTTCACAGATGGAAGCAGCATTGTCGGACAAGGTATTCGAAAGGCCAGGTATGCGGTGACAACAGCAGACGAAGCAGTTTAGTCTCAATCACTACCTGCTGGAACATCAGCTCAAAAGGCTGAAATTATTGCCCTAACTAGGGCTCTGGAGTTAACAAAAGGAAAAAGATAAATATATGGACAGATTCCAAATATGCCTTTGGAGTTGTCCACACTCATGCGACAATTTGGAAGGGGCGAGGACTACTAACTGCTCAAGGGAAGCAGATTAAATATGCTGATGAAATCCTTCGACTATTAGAAGCCATTCAGCTACCAACAAGAGTTGCCATCGTGCACTGCCGAGGACACCTGAAGGGTAACACTGACCAGGAAAGAGGTAACAGGTTGGCTGGCTATGAAGCTAAACAGGCAGCAGAAAGAATGCAAGAGATTTTAGTCTTAATTCCAGATAACAGAAATAGAAACCTGAGTGACCAAGAAAATGTTGAGTATTCTAAAGATGATGAAGAATTACTAGAGGGATTAGGAGGACAAATTCCATCCCAGGGGTGGGCCTACTTAAGTGATGGCAGAATTATAATCCCTGCTAAACAGATATGGGGGGTGGTTAAAGAAGAACACAATAGGACACACTGGGGAGCAGACTCCCTGTATAAATTTTTAAATCAGAAATTAATAGGGAACAATTTGTATACTACAGTCCGACAAGTAACCCAACAATGTGAAACATGTTTAAAAATAACCCAAATACAGGTAACCAGATACAATTAGGAAGTATTGGGAAGGGAAGTATACCGGGAGAACATTGGCAAACTGATTTCTCTGAACTTCCAAGAAAAGGAGGGTAAAGGTACTTATTAATACTCACGGATACCTTTTCAGGTTGGCCAGAAGCATTCCCTTGTAGAACAAATAAAGCAAGGGAAGTAACTAAGGTATTATTAAATGAAATAATACATCGATTTGGGGTACCGACAATTATCTCCTCAGATAGGGGGACGCATTTTTGTGCAGAAGTAGTGCAACAGGTCAGCAAACTGTTAGGAATCAATTGGCAGTTACATACACCCTACAGACCACAAGCCAGTGGGCAAGTAGAAAAGATGAACCACATGATAAAACAACAGATAGCAAAAATATGCCAAGAAGTGAATCTATATTAGTACCAAGCATTGCCTATTGCACTACTTCGGATACGTGTAAAACCTAGGGCCAAAGAAAATTTGAGCCCTTTTGAGATAGTATATGGGAGACCATATCAGGCTAAATATCAGGCGGAAGATTTGAACCAGTTGGGAAATCAGTATCTACAGAATTATCCTATATCCTTGGGAAAACAATTAGAAAAAATTAGTAAAAATGTTTTGGGTATCAGGGCTAAAGGGGTAGATCACTCGATCCATCCGTTTAGCCCTGGAGATTGGGTTTATGTTAAAGAGAATTTTTCAGGTGATCCACTGAGAGAGAGGTGGAATGGACCTTACCAGGTATTGCTGACCACCTTCACTGCAATCAAGATTGGAGAACAACCGGCCTGGATCCATTATTCCTGAGTGAAGAAGGCTCCTAAAACTAGGATGGATGGTCCAAAAGGCTGGCAGTTTGAAACTATGATTGCGGCGGTAACTTTGTTAAACCTAGGCTTTTTAGTAAACGCTTGGAGAGAGAACTTATATTACAATGCAATTCAGATGATAGCAAATGCCCGCCGAGAGACGCCAAAGAAACATGTGCGACGGACATTACCATATATTAATGAATTCTCAGAAAAGCCATTACTATGATAAACATTTCTTGGAAATGTAATTAATATGTATGTTAACATAGCATAAATACCTAGTAACTGTGTCTCTTCGGTGCACACATTTGGAGGAGAGATCCCCCATGTGCCCGGCGCCACAATAAAGAATACCTGCTTAATAGTCTGCCGACTATTGAGTCTTCAATTCCGGCTTTTGACGGCATCAATACAATTGTAATAAAGAAAAAGCATCTGTGATCCAGACGGGCTAAAGCAGAATAGTTTTGTCAGCAAAGGTAAATATTTAATAAAATAGGAAGACATTAAACATAAACATTCACATCACCAAAGATACCTACTTGTCTTTTATATGCTTCTTACTCATGTTTCTGCTTTACTGGTCATGTATCCTAGCTTTTATCTTTAGCATGCACGTCTCTTAATCCGTGTATTTTAAAGAAGCGTAGTTACTCTGTTCTCCTTAAAAAATCTCTAGATCTGCCACATCTTTGTCATGTGTAAATTAGCCTACAAACGTTGCTTTGGCTTAATGTTCATACTTCTTCTAAAACTGAGTAAAACTAAGCATTTATTTCTCAAAATGACAAATCCATTAATTCTTTCCATTTGAATATATTAATAAAACAGCCACATACTTTCCTAGCAACTACTTTCCAGTTTCCACATCTTACAGGAAAAACTGCTAAAATTCCTAATTTACCTGCTGCAAGAAAGGGCAAAAGCCCAGGAAAAACACCCTACATATTACAGAGAGAAAGCATCTCCTCAGTACCACCACTGTAACATTACAAGTTTATGCAACATACATTTTACTATTATTTGGCAATGCGTATTTTATGTCTCTATACAGGAAAAGGACTTCAATGTCTGTTGGCAAGCTCCTAAAGAAGGGGCTTCCATTTCAGAAGAGCTGATGACCGAAGAATGTTACAATTTGATACGTACAAAATACAGTTCAAACACTGAAGCTTTAGACTTTTACCTGTTGGCTGTCTAAACCTGAATACATTGCTTGCAGTGATTCAAGTATGTAAATACAGAGAATTTCACGAAGTCTCTGTAGAACTTGTCTAACAAAATGTTGCTGTATTTGATTATTTGTGGAGTCTTAGAACAGCATTTGTGAATTACCATGACTATGAAATGTAATTATATGCTTATTGCTGAAAAAGAGATTTACTCAGTTAACCAGGGATTTAGTTCTGAATAACAAATATAGCCTGATAACATATAGGATTAGAATAGCAGCTTCAAAAGAAAGCCGTGGGTAAAACCAGTATTTTTTTATAACATAAGAATTATTTAAAATCTTTCTGAATTATCACTTGCATTTGCATTAAAGCCTTTGACAGAGGAAAAGATTTCTTTTGCTCTTTTGGATTCAGTGAAGTAATTCGCAACTACTTACATGGCCTTACATAATGTCTGAAATTAATTTGAGTTGATAATTTACTATCCGTCTTGATATTGTCTATTCCATTGTCTTTGAAAGCAATAATTAATAGCAGGATTACAAACAGTACTACAGAAATCTTTGAATTATTTTAAAGACGCTCCCTTCCCACAAATAATATTCCTCTTCTGTGCCTACATCCTGTTCCATGTACATATGCACCACTACAACAGAGGAGTTTGAGTAAAATGAAAACACTATTTGGTGTTTAAGCCAAGTTTTCCTAACTTCTGTCGGGTAGAAAGCCCTTTAAATAAAGAACTGTAATACTAACCATATGAAAGAAAAATCAAAACTATACATCCTGGACAAGCATCAAGAAACACTTAAATACTACCAGTTTTACAGATAAACATTGGCTTTAACGAATGCTTAATAATTTAGCGCATATGCCTAAGTGCTACCCTGAATAAAGATTCAGACTTAAAAGACTACAGAGCAAAACACAGACGCTAAGGACAATGTCTAAACGTTACCAAACAGAAAGAGTTCATTCAAGTATGCAAATGCATTTATCGGTAATGGTGTAAGAGCCTACAATCATCAAAAGGAAAGATGAGAAGAAACCATCAAATACAAGAACCGAACAAATCATTGAGAAAACAACTTGTGTGTTCCATTTACTTCTAATTGCACAACAGATTTTATTGCATATAATCACAATAATTATTCTAGATACCTGAAAAAAAACACTATACAATTTTTCTAAACAGTAACACTGTATTATATCAGAACATTTTACTGCACAAATGTACACAGTAGAATACCATCTAGACTACATACACGTCCTCCATCAAAATTTAAAAAAACTAGTTTCAATCATACAATCCACTAATTATAGAAGCAGTTCCTCCAAAATATTAAATGCCTTTAAACAGTTGCACTCATCCATTAATGAGTACATTCCTTAATTTTACATACAAATTATATTTATAATATTATAAATATGGGCATATATACACAATTTATATATATGTCTATATACACACAGATTACAGCAGCATTCCAGTACCTGAAAGGGGACTACAAGAAAGCTGGAGAGGGGCTTTTGACAAGGGCATGTAGTGATAGGACAAGGCGTAATGCCTTTAAACTGAAAGAGGGTACATTTAGGTTAGACATTAAGGAAGAAATTCTTTACTCTGAGGGTGGTGAGGCACTGGCACAGGTTGTCAGGTTGTCCGGAGAAGCTGTGGATGCCCCTGCGCTGGCAGTGTTGGCCCCCAGGCCAGGTTGGATGGGGCTTTGAGCAACCTGCTCTAGTGAAAGGTGTCTCTGCCCACGGCAGGGGGGCTGGAACTAGATGATCTTTAAGGTCCCTTCCAACCCAAACCATTCTATGATTCTATGATTATTATTTGCTGGAGAAGGTTCCTTTCTGGAGGGCTAGCATTCAAAAATTCCTTGTGACTATCTTCAATTTACATAGGTGCTAAGAAATAAACACTGTAATTTGGATGATATAAAAGGAGTGTGGGTTGTTCTGGTTTGCTGTCTTTTGGTGGGTTTGGTTTTATTTTTTGTCTTGTTTGTTCAGTGGCTAAATTTCTTTTTCCATCATATGTTACCAGGACAAAATCAGTACATCTGCACTACAATATTAAATATGTCTTGAGACATATTAAATATGTCTCTCTTGGAGAGAGTCCAGCGGAGAGCTACGAGGATAGTGAGGGGACTGGAGCATCTCTCCTATGAGGAAAGGCTGAGGGAGCTGGGCTTGTTAAGCCTGAAGAAGAGAAGGCTGAGAGGGGACCTGATAAATGCCCATAAATATCTCACGGGTGGGTGTCAGGAGGATGGGGTCAAACTCTTTTCAGTGGTGCCCAGCAATAGGACAAGGGGCAACGGGCACAAACTGAAGCATAGGAAGTTCCACCTGAACATGAGGAAGAACTTCTTCACTCTGAGGGTGACGGAGCCGTGAAACAGGCTGCCCAGGGAGGCTGTGGAGTCTCCTTCTCTGGAGATATTCAAGACCCACCTGGACAAGGCCCTGTGCAGCCTGCTGTAGGTGACCCTGCTTCAGCAGGGGGGTTGGACTAGATGACTCATAGAGGTCCCTTCCAACCCCTGTAGAACGTAGAACTTTGCTTTCACAGTCAAGCACTGTGGTATTCCAAAGCTCTGAAATCCAAGAGGCTATAGGGTTCTTTTAGCTGTTTCTAAGCCAAATATTTGCTGAACGAGTGGACTTGTTTTTTTTATTTGTTCAGTGGCAACATTTCTTCTTCCAATGTAACTTACCAGGACAAGAGCAGTACATCTACATTACTATACTAAATATGCCTTGAAATGTTGTGAAGCCTGTAATGCTTCTAACATAGAGATATGTAGATCTTTACTTCAGCAGTCATGGTCTATGACATTCCAGACCGTTTCCATGTAATCCATAAGTCCCTTACTTCTGCTGTCTTCAACAACAGTAAATCTTTGAGTTTGTCTCAAAAATAACGCGGTCACATTCAAAGACAATAATCCTGAGCCAGTAAATCGGGCAACAGCTTGAAGTAGCCACAAACACATAATTTCCCAACAGTACACAATCGTCTCCTTCCAGAAGCTTTCACATGACATTGCTCCTGCTGCTGTGCCCAACCTATCACGGTCCTAGAATAAGAAGTCTGATTGGAGGTTGAACGAACATACGTGACCTACAGTGTTCAAAATTGTCTGTGGCAGCCACTGGTAACCCACATAAAAATACAACCAGTGTACTTCATGACCTGAAGCAGACCACAGCCAAAGAGTCCCACAAAGTGAAGACAGAAGCATGCCTTGAAATCTATTTATTAGTCCACCTTTCTGAGCTGCAACCACTACAATTTAGAAATAGTTCAGAAATTGAATTAACAATTAAATTTTGAGAATCAGTTGTCAAAACTTATTTTGCCTCTCAAGGTACTTGTATTTATGATAGAAAGTACTTGTTTTAGTTCACAATTTAACAGCTGGCTAGCTAAAGTGACGGACTGTCAAGTTTAGTACTTACATATGTTAAGTGTACAAAATACAAATCTTTTTCCTGTGTAATAAATCATCGATGAATTCTCTAACTGCACCAAACAAAAGAATATACCTGTGTTTAAAATATGGTGACTAAACTAAACTAATGGTTCCACAATGTCATATACCAGGTAGTAAAAAGGACAAACAAAAAAACCTTGCAAGGAAATACCACAAATGTGGAGAAGTAATTTAAAATTTGATGTGCCCTATCAATGGAAAGGCTTGTATAATTTATGTAATGCTACTTCTAAATTTTTAAAAAGTACAATAATGGCAAAGGCAGTAACTTCTATTTTAAAATAATTTCAAATATATTTTGTTCTAGGCTAAGATTTATAGCCCAATGTAAATCAAGGCACCTACTGATATGAAGATTACATGTTTACTGCAACACTAATGGATGTTCTTTCCACTCAATTTCCTTTGAGTGTAGTCTGCATTACACATAGATTTCTAGTGTCTAACAAATCTAAAAAACAACCAAAACAGGAGACTGGAACTGTTCTTTTTTTTACCTTAGTACTTTTTGTTGCCTACTTCAGAGTTAGCAGTTTTGCCTCATCTACAGTTTGCTTGAACATCTATTTTCAATCAACTCTGCATTAACAGCAGCATATTTCCTTCTGCTTATACTTCACAACTTCATTTCTCTCACACAGAGGGCGAATTTGCCTCTCCTACAGAGGGCAAATGACCTTGACAGGGCATGACTCATTCTGTCTGTTCTCTAACTCCTAACCTAGCATGCAAACAGACTTGAGTTTGCATATTTTACAAGTCTATACTGTTACCAAGACAGTAAGGGTTACGAACTTCAGCCGTGTTGTGTGATTCAGTTGAAATGATCAAGTTCTGAAATGTTAATTTTTCTTTGTTTTTTTCCTGTTCTTCTAAGTTAGGACAATGCTGCCTACAAAACAACTTGGAAAGCATCCAGTTCAATTTGTTTGGTCTTTGTGACAAGCTTGCTCTTCAGACAGCAACTTTCACAGACAGTTACTTTTTATCCCTCCATGTAAATATGCTCCAGTTGCAATCTGCCAGATAATAAAGTCTAGATGTTACCCATGGATTCTGCAAGTCAATTAAATGCTTTAATTCACACAGTGGCCAGTGCAGATTAATACTTTTTATAAAGCGATACATCTGCTGCGGCATTATATAATCTCCAGCCACGCGGAAGCAAGCAGCAGGACTCAGCCTCTTGACGAACATGCTGCTGCTTCAGGCCATGCCCTGTCACACTTTAAAATTAAAATGGCGATTCAACCAGACTATTAAAACAGCGATGCCTCGATTCACAGTCCCTCCTAGAACCATTTAGCAGTGGAATTCATGACATTGAGAGCAAACTGCGGGTAAAACTTTAACAAGCATAACCCCACCGAGGGGCGAGGGAGAAGCCATTTGCGGGCATCAGCTTGCATTTTCTCCGGAACTGCAACATCCTCCTCTGCGATCGGCGGCACATCCCTTCCGCCCCTGACCAGAAGGGGTTTCGGACGGTCCCAGGCAAGCCCGGGCGGGGGGTGCCCGTTATTGCTGCGGGCAGACGGAGGGAGGCAGGGAGGGAGGATGCTTCTCCCGGCCGCGGTGACGCAAGGAGGCGGCATCCGCAGCGACTCGCCGCAGATCACGTACGCACCGGCGGCTGGGGGGGAGCGCCGGGACGCGGCTCCGCGCGAGCAGCCGCCTCGTGGGCGCGCGCCGGGAGGGCCGGCGGCCCCTCGCGTCCCGGGGAAGCGGGGAGACCGCCCCGGCCGCGGCCGCCGGCCTAGAACCGGGGGAAACGGCCCTCAAACTGCCGGGCCCGCGCACCGAGGAGAGAGAGGCTCCCCCCGAGAGACACTCCCCGGGGGGGGGAAGAAAAAACGTAATTGAAGGGAGGGAGCTAACAGCGAGGATCACTGAACTCCTCTGGCAAAGGCAGAGCAACAGTCCTCTCAAATAGCACCGAGCATTGCACAGTTGAAAACTTAATTAACTGAAACTTCCAACTGCTAATGTAAAGGAGATTTTCTGTTAGAAAAGGGGAAACGAAAGCGTAGGAAATCAAGCCTTCATGACTAAGGGTACTGCGATCAAGTCTCTCTTCTTTCCCTCCCTTCTTCATGTCTACAGGTCTTTTGTTCGCCCTCTCCTGTAGCGAGGACTCCCTCTACACTTCAGAGATTTTAGGAGGTGAAACACGTTTCCAACGCACTCCTACGGGGCTAGAGAGCCAACTACCATCCGAGCGCTCCAACTCCCGGGCAGGAGCACAGAACACAACTCCCGGTGCCAGCACGAAGTGGGAGCAGACGGGGCGAGGGCGGGCAGAGCCCCAGCAGCGCAGCCGGCCTCCCGCCCGCCCTGCAGGGCAGCACGGCCTCCCCGCTCCCCCGCCTCACGCCCCTCTCCCCACCAGCTCCCCAGGGGTGAGGGCGTTTCGGCAGCAAGAGTTGTCGGAGCGTTTATCAGCCTC
Organism: Opisthocomus hoazin; assembly: GCF_030867145.1. Classification (NCBI taxonomy): domain Eukaryota; kingdom Metazoa; phylum Chordata; class Aves; order Opisthocomiformes; family Opisthocomidae; genus Opisthocomus; species Opisthocomus hoazin. Next base: position 81,321,499 of record NC_134417.1, read on the forward strand.
CTCCCCGCCAAGGCAGGCTCTGAGGAAATGAGAAAGGGAGGGAGGAGGAAGGATGAGGGGATGTTTGCATCGCAGGCGTCCAGGTCGCGAAAAAACGATCTTCATGTTTTAAATGGTCTTAGTCAGAGAGCTCGCAGGCCAACACGGGAAGAGGAGCCCGAGAACGACGGCCATCCGGAGCGCCCCGTTCCTCCAGCGCCCTCTCTCCCCGCCGCCGCCGGGTGCCCCTGCAGGCGCGGCTTCCCGCAGGCAGCCCACGCTCTCCACGCCCTTCTCGCAGGCGCTGCTACACCCACCGCCTCCTTCCCCGGCCTCCCGCATGGGCGCCCTGCCTGCCTGGGGGGGCCCTTCGCCCTCCCGCCTCCCTCACGCCGTCCCCCGAGGGGCTCCCCAACTTCACCCTCCGTCCCCCCCCCCCCCCCCCCCCCCATCTCCTTCCCCTCCTCCTCCCCTCGCTCCCGGAGAGAGCGGCGTGAGCAGCTACCTTGGGCATCGCCGCCGCTGGTCAGCACGCCGATGGCCTTCCCGGTGCCCGACAGGTTCTCGAAGAACTTCGGCTGGTGATCCATGGCGCGGCGGGGGCGGCTCCGGCTGTCGAGACGGGGCGCGGTCGCTGAGGAAGCCCCTGGCCGCGGGGCTCTGCCCTGCTACCCGAGGTGCGCGCTCCGCCGGAGCGAGTACGTGGCCTCTGCGGAAAAACAACCCGAAAAAACCCGGTGTAGGTGTGTGTTTGCAGACGGGTGTACTTCTGTAGAAAAAAGAGAGGGGAGGAGGCGGCTGTGGGGGAAAGCCTGGGAAAGGAAAAAAAAATAAAAAAAAAAGGTGAGGAGAGATGCAGCGCTCACATCGCGGCCGCCCGCCCGCCTCTTCCTCTCCCGCTCCCGCTGACAGCCCTGCGCGGCGCCGCACCGCCCTCCAACGCCCCTTCGGGAGCGGCGGCTGACGGGCGGGCCAGGGGACCAATGAGAGGGCGAGCTGCCGCCTCGAGCGGCGGCCGTTGCGGGTGGGGCGGGGCGGTTGCGCTCGGAGCGAGCTGGCAGGTGGCGCGAGGCGGCGGGAGCGGGCGAGGCCGCCGCCGGCCGGGGCTAGCTCATCCCCTCCTCAGTAGCGGCTGAGTCCCCGCCGCGTCTGTGGGGCCGCAGGACCGGGTTCCCCTGGCAGCCCCTTCCACGGGAGCTCTCCAGCGGCCGGAGCCCCGCCGGGGCGGCCGTCAGGGCGCCGCGCTGCGAGGCTGGGCTTTCCGGGGTGACTCGGTGTGCCTTGCGGCGGTGGGGAGCGCCCGGCCCGTGTGAGCCCTGCCGCAGGCCCGGCGGGCGGCGGGGGCTGCGCGGGTGGGAGCGCCCACCCGTCTCTGCCGGCGGCTCGAGTGGGAGATGGGCCGCCAGCGCGTCGGCTCCTCGGCGCTCGGCGCCGGTGGGGCGGCTCGGCCTGCCCTCGCGGTCCGCCGTTGCTCGGACGGCTCGCCCCAGGGAGCGGGGAACGCGGAGTGAGCGGGGGAGCCGCTTCCGCCGTCGTCTGGCGGGGTTTGCGGCGCGAGGTCTGGTCCGCGGCTGCTTTGTCAGGCAGGGAAGCCCAAACACCTAGAGCTCCGTTCATTCCCGTTTTGCCTCTCTCGTCCCTTCTCAGGTGTGCCTTGCCGCTGTGGCATGGCATCCGGAAACCGCGGCAGGTGTTCAGGCGCAGGAAAAGGGACGGTGCTTCCTGTAAGTTTTGCAACGTGGAGACAAAGGTCGAGTTTAAGGGTGCAACAGAGGTAAAGTTGCTGACAGAAATTACGCTAGGGAGCAATCCCAGTCTTTCTGCCTTCCCTTTTGTTCTTCCAATGTGCACTGATGCTTTCTTTTGAGGAGTGCTTAGTACTGGTAGAGAAGCACTCTCTTAAACTTGCTGTATTATAATGCCGCATTGGAGTACAACAGAACAATTCTGTTGATACTAACAATATGTGTAGTCACAGAAACAGCTTAGACCCTGATTTTGTTAAGTCAGGTAAATAAAGCTGCGTTATCCGGTATACAGTTCTTTGTTGTACTTAGCATAAGTAAAAGGGTTTGCAGACTCAGGGGCTAAGTTACTTGCCCAAAATTATAAAGCAAGTAGGAAGAGTCAGGAACAGCAGCAAAACGCTGACTCAAGTTTTATATTTTAATTGCTGTAATAATTACTGTTTTTATTCAATATCTTCATCGTGTCTTGGACTTAACTCGCGTTGTAAAAAATACATGTGCGCATCCTGTCAACTTAGACACATGCAGAAGTACAGTCATTTGAGTAGTTCATTCAAAATTACTCATCGACAAATGTTTGAAGAAACCATACCTGCAAAAAGATATCTGTACCTAGTATGTGGGTAGCTCATGTCTGCAAATCTACTCAGAGGTTAAAATGAGTGTATGATTTGACAACGAAAAAGACACATTGCCAAATTGTTTGCATACCATGAACAATAGTGATTCTACAGGGAATTTACTGTATTCTGTCCTGAATCTGAAGAGAGCTCTGAGTCATAGATTATAATAAAGGTGAACTTTTGTTATAGAAATATATAAACCCCCATAAAGTCCCACTTTGTTCAAAGGGTTCTTGTTTGAATTGGAATCACATTAGTTTCTTGAAAGTAGCCCTGCAAAAGCCAAATTAAGGTCTTTGAGTGATTCGGGGTTTAATATGAAGCCTGTAACATCAATAGGAGGGTCTTTGGATAGTATAAACAGTTACAACTACTCTGAGTAGTGCTTTGAGGAAGCTTCGCATTGGTTCTGTTTGGTTTGGTGCAGATACTTAGCTGTTCTTTAGAATTGGCCTAGTCTGTTTTATTCACTGTAGCCGAAGCATTCACACTTTGTCTGGAAGTAGAGACTTGTCCCTCTTGCTTCCAAACACAGCCTTGATGCTAAGGGCCTTTTTTCTGAAACTGTTTTTTTCTCCAGTTGCCTTATGGTACATAATGAACTTAGGCATTTTTTTCACCCTTGTATAATTAGGAAGCTGCCAATGATTTCACTGTTCTCTTCATTTATTATAGCTACTCATTGTTCTTCAGAATTGCTCTCAGGAAAGGATTGTATTTTGTCTGTGTCAAGTCATTAAAGCAGAGGTGGGAGGAGAGGAAAGGATGTGGAACTGTTTGTTCCTGAGGCTGTCTTGATGTACTTAAATATCTTCCAGCAATACAATTGCCTGTAATTTTAAAAGGAGTGACTTCTTGGCTTAGGTATTGAAGATTGTTGGGGGAAACAGTCTTACTTAACCTTGTGGGATATAGTTGCAATTCAGCTAGGTACTTGTGTATAAATCATACTGACATTAAGAGAATAGGCTCTTTTGAGGTATGCAAGCTGATAATATAGAAACTGCATATCTGAATAAAAGCAGGTAATTTGCACACTACATTAGGCACTCTAATGGCCCTCTTACTGTAATACTAAATAGAATCAGTTTACAGGGGGCAGGGAGAGGACAGGTGGGTTTTGACTATTCCCTGATATTGACCATTGCAGATGCTCTGCTGCATCCTTTTCCCTTTGCCTGTTTATTCCCTGTGCCATGTAGATCAAGCCTATCTGCCTGTCTTTAAATCTTATCACTGCCTAAGAAATCCTGACCCTTTAAAAATACTTTGGATTGCTACTGTGCCAGTATCATTACACATGCTGCCTTTGAACTATAAAATGGGTCATATTATGGATGTAATGTCACAGATGCATCCAGTACTTCATTCGGCACAATATCTTCCCTTGTAATTAAGTTAAACTAGGAAGAACAAGTCATGTCCCAAAAAAGCAAGATGATTGCATGAGTAACAGAGATGAATGAATGGATTTCCAGAAAACTGAAACTATTTTCTACAGCTGGACCGTTCTTTCATATGTGGATTCTCTGGTGTCTAGTGGTACGTGAGCCCGTGCTTCAGGTTAGTCTGAGGCGCTTATAGGAGCTGTCTCTTCTGCCCAGCTGTCATTTTTTTGAGACTTATGAATCATAAAGATAATTAACTTTTGTGTATCCAACTTTTTAATATTATTAAAAAAATAGAGAACAGAGAACAAAGAAGGATTTACAGAATTTACAGAAACACCAGCATTTTGAACTGAAACAAGCTAGTCATGGAAAGCACAGATCAGCATGAAGAGAAGGAAAGAAGCAGCCATGGAGATATCATTTCTGGGAAGATAGTGACAGTGATTTCTTTTAGAGGACTGACTGCTTTCTTCCATTAATACTACAGTATTCCCTGGCGCTACATGTTGCATATAAGCACTTGTACTCCTTAGTCTCTTTCCTGTTGGTTTTCACCCTTCAATTGTGTCATTCTAACAGTATAAACTCTGCAGTACAGGGGCTCGATTCTGTGGGGTTTTTTTCATTTCTCTCTTGCGTAATGACCGTATTAGTGACACTAACGTACACAAAGCACTTTTTTTGTGGTAGAAATAGGGGGTAAATGAGAGGATATCTAGAACTAATATGAGACAACAGATACAGGAAAATCTCCAAGGGATTTGAAGAGGGACTTGCTATTAGGGTTGGATGAGGAAGGAAGGGAGATGAGGGCAGTGGAAAGCTAATACAGATTTGAGAAGGGGACATGTTCATATCCAGAATAGGTAAGTTTTTTAATAAATATTCAAGCAATATTTTCTAATGTATTTTTCTTGGGTTTATCTCTAGTTGATTCTGATTTTGTTAGGGAGAGAGCAGCAATTAACGCAGCCTTGGAGAGGTATTTGCTTAAAACTCTGACCAATACCGACATTATGGAAAGGGTAATCAAAATATTTATCTGTTACTTCCCAGAAGTCATATAAAATGCATCAAAATAATTTTCACTGTAAAGATAGATAGTATCCTGAGTCACTGTAATATCCGCTTTTAAAAGAAAGGGAGTTGCATCACTGGTCTCTGAATATGCCCATTTTACACAGGGACAAAAATAGTTACTAATGTACTATAGCAAGTGTAAGCCATTCACACTGCCCAAGCCAGCGTAAGAAGTGGGAGAGGGGGAAAAAAATGTCAACTATACTGGATGTTTTATTATTTTCAGCAAGGGATGGTAATGTAAAACATCACCGTGCTCATCATGAAAGAAAATAATTTACTGAACATCAGCTACAACTTTTTCTTGAATGTCAGGTGACTGTTGCTTTGCATTTGCTGTACCTGACCGTTTAGTTGAGAGTTTACATACTAATCTAAGACATTAATGAAATTCCCACTAAAATCAAATGGCAAGACTTTTTAATGGTACTTGACTCAGGCCATGTATATAAAAAAAAAGGCACAAATCTAATCCCTAAATTTACTTAACTATAACTGTTCTTTATTAAAAAAAAAGGGCAATGATTGAGCAGTACTTTTCTAGAAGTTATTTCCTCCACAGTGTTTTTGTTTATCTCAGAATCTGAGTGTAAATCATGATTAAGCAGTAGCACATGAATTCTTAGCAAAAATATTTTGTCTGTGAATGTTGTCATATAACTTCAAAACCAAGAAATATTGTTCAGCTCTTACTAGCTTTGAACCTTCCAGGTTTCTGTGGAAAATGTTCTATAAATAGTTGTATGGAAAATGTGTCAGTGTGGTCTTTAGGCTTAATAGTTATTTCTCCCATGGTAAATTCATGTGTCTTTTCTTAAATGATGTGTAGTAAAATTTCTAATTTATGCTCAGGATGTAGCACTGTGGTGTTCTTCCTCCTGCTGCCAGTTGCTAAATTCACCGTTCAGTCCCACCATCAAGCAAATATTATTAATGTGTTATGCATTTCTAGGTTATCTAACTTTCAGACTTTGATTCTTGAATAAAACAAGTTCTAAGCCCCTAAAAATGTGTCTTTCTGTGGTTTTACATGGCCTGGAGTCCACTTCTTAAGTTAAAAGTATGCTTTTCTTGTTTTATTGGGTAGGAAAATTCTTGACTGAGCTAAGCACCACCCAAAAATATTGCAGATCAAAGAGGATTTGTGTTATTGTGAAATGTATGTTGTCAGATACACTAGGTTTTGATTAATTGAGCCATGCTAGTCATACATGTATCATAATTGCTCAGATGTTTAAAAAACTCAGGAACAGGAAAAAACTGCCTGAGACACTTCATTAAAAGGAAACATTGTGCTAATTAAACAGTTAATGAATCAGACAATTGACTAAGTTATTTCTCCTTGTTTGGGGAAGAAGAATACGTAAGCCTTTCATTCTCACCTAGAAAACTTCAACAGTGAGCCATCATTTGGCGCCACAGGGTGGTTTGTAAGCTTGCTGTACTGTGAGCCACAAAAGGTGTGTATGCCTGTTTGGGAAATGGGTAGGGTCATGTATACAGCTTCACAGTCTGCATTGAAAGGATACAGACTAACTGTGGTATTCTCAGACTGTGTTACTTCTGCAACTTTCTCTTGAGGAGTGCAAATGATCTGAAGATATTGAGAATTCTTACTATTTATGTGATGTGAATTACGCGTTTGTTTAATGCTCAAGATAAAGATATGAACAATAACCTTAGAACATTGGCTAGAATGCAGAACTTCTTTCTTATAGATGAGTGCCCTAATTACTTGTTCATTAGATGGTGTTATCCTTTATACAGTACTTCTGGATTAGTGAATCCTTGTAACAGTTTCAGCAGGAGAGTTGGAAGGGTCCTTATCCAGAAAGGTGCCCTCCTGGCTGATAAGGCAGATTGCAGAGGAAGACTTCAGTGTACTTCAGCAAAACTGATTTCAGGAGCGTCACTTTCTGGTCATATGCTGTAGTTGTTAGGCTACATTATATAAAAGGTGAGCACTCTGGAATTTTACGTGGAGGTAACTTCTGTTGAACAGTGGATGATTTTAAGGAGTTCTCTAAAGATTTGTTATATCAGATTCCTCAGCAGACTTTGGCTGGAGTAATGCTTAGGCTTTTGTTTCTGAAAAGGGGTGAATACAGGACGCATCAGCTAAGTGCTTATGTGGATTGGGGCCAAATGGACGATTTGGCCTGAAGCTGTCTCTGACTTCTTCCCTAAGCAGAATTGATGGAAATAACTGCAAGAGAAAAAATTCAGGAAGAACTAGGAGGGATAAAGAAGAATTTATATGACTTGTGTAAGTTAGGGTTGCTGAAGGAAAGAGTAACCTCTTCACCTATTTTATGACCTTGGAAATCATTTTGATGTGGAAAAGAAAAACAACCAAAAGAACACAGAAATGTTTTGCTGCTTCAAATCATGTGCCCATAATTGTACTCTAAGAAATGATACCATTAGTAATGAACTAATCTAATCCAATTGATTTGGTAAGTGTAACTTCAGTTTTAAATGTAAGTTCTGATGTTCTACAGACATCACAATGGTTGTTCCCTTCCGCAAAGACTTGGATTTTATGACCCGGAATTAACAGGACAGTATAATTAAGGTAATATAAATGTAATTACACAGTTACTGACATGATTTGTATAAGCAGAAGTTACCTCAAATATGCAGCAGTTCCCATGATACCACAGAATTTTAGTTTATCTGAAGTGAAACTAGTTGAAACTGTGGTTTATGATTTGCAATCTTTACATATCTTATAATACATTAAACAAGTGAACTTGTTGTCTGTTACATTGTAAATACTCAACTTCCTACTTACTGTATGTTTTTGCATGTTATAGTATTTAATTTTATTAGTACTGATAAACAATAGATTTGATACATATTTCTCATGGGATTCTCTTCCCTTTGAGAATAAATTTCACTCTTTACAATAGAGGCTATGCATATTTTCTTTGCAGTTTTGTGGCTTGCCTGAAAATGGAAGCTCCAGCAATGCTTAAAACACTCTAGGTGGTTGTGAAGACTTCAGGCAGCCATTAGCAATAGATTGCTCAGATAGATGGGATGATACATGACTGGATTTTTTATTGTAGCTGCTATGACCCTTGTCCTTCTGTTGTCCCTAAATCAGGATGCTTCAACCAGTGTGCAGGACGCCAATCAACACACTGAGATGAGATATTTGTCTTTATTGCTAGTCTGCAAAGTAGGGTGCCTGGCATTTAATGACAGCCAGCACACCTCTCAGAAACTTAAAGGGTCTTTTATACAAAACAGTAATGAAGAAATCACACTAAAGCAGATGGTTGGCCACTTGTACAAAGACTTGTTCACACATGTCCCAGTTTTGGTCACAGAATCACAGAATAGTAGGGGTTGGAAGGGACCTCTGTGGGTCATCTAGTCCAACCCCCCTGCCGAAGCAGGGTCACCTACAGTAGGCAGCACAGGATCTTGTCCAGGCGGGTCTTGAATATCTCCAGAGAAGGAGACTCCACAACCTCCCTGGGCAGCCTGTTCCAGTGCTCCGTCACCCTCAGAGGGAAGAAGTTCTTCCTCATGTTCAGACGGAACTTCCTGTGCCTCAGTTTGTGCCCATTGCCCCTTGTCCTGTCACTGGGCACCGCTGAAAAGAGCTTGGCCCCATCCTCCTGACACCCACCCTTCAGATATTTGTAGGCATTTATAAGGTCCCCTCGCAGCCTTCTCTTCTTCAGGCTGAACAAGCCCAGTTACCTCAACCTCTCCTCGTAGGGGAGATGCTCCAGTCCCCTCACCATCCTTGTAGCCCTCCGCTGGACTCTCTCCAGTAGCTCTTCATCTTTCTTGAAGTGGGGAGCCCAGAACTGGACAGAGTACTCCAGATGAGGCCTCACCAGGGCAGTGTAGAGGGGAAGGAGAACCTCCCTTGTCCTGCTGGCCACACTCTTCTTGATGCACCCCAGGATCCCATTGGCTTTCTTGGCAGCCAGGGCACACTGCTGGCTCATGGTTAACCTGTCGTCCACCAGGATACCCAGGTCCCTCTCCGCAGAGCTGCTCTCCAGCAGGTCCACCCCAAGCCTGTACTGGTGCATGAGATTGTTCCTCCCCAGGTGCAGGACCCTGCACTTGCCCTTGTTAAACCTCATCAGGTTCCTCTCTGCCCAGAGGCAGATGGTCCAGGTCATTATACTAGGGTGGTCTTACATTTACCTGTAAAGTGTCCTCCTAGGGGTGTGATTTTTAGTATTATAATTAACCTAAGGTAACTATAGGATACAGTCGTATCCCAACTTTATTCTGAATTCATGTACACATATCTAAGCAGCAAGGCAGAAATTTACAGCCTTTCTTATCTTGGTGCTTTCTGTGGTGTTCTTCAGAGCTTCAACTCAGCCAAGGTCAGGTACTCCTCAATCAGTTACACAAGCCTACGTAGTTGCTTAATGCGGAATCTCGAGTGACTTTTAACCCTTTTCCTTCTACATCACTACAAAGGCTCTTGTTATTCATTGTGGTGTCTTACTATTGGATTGAAAGAGAATTTGGTATTCAAAATGCCTGAACCTAAAGGAAACATTAATTTGGGGGATTGTGAGATGGAGGGAGAGCAAAACTGGCCAAAATGGAATGTATTCCAGAAGGTGCAGGCCGCCTTTGTCTCCTCCACAAACTATCTGGGCAGTGCAGTGCCACAAAGCTGTCTTTCTGCAGGACTGAGGAGACTAGAAAAGCAATTTTGGCAGTAAAGCAGATAGTGGGGCTGTCATTAGAGCTTGTGTGTTAGCAGCCAGCAGTTTCTGAGAGAGATTACGAGTACTTGGAGAAAGTAATAAAGTTAGGTATTTGGTCCAAATAATTTGCACTTCAAGACGCAGTCTTTAACTTTGATTTTTCTGTTGTTGTTTTATTCTGTTACAGTGCCATGGATTATATATAACAGCAAGGATTGTTTCTTCAAATGGACATTAGTATTTTTACTTACATTGTTTGCTGGTCGGTAGATGGCTGTTATTTCCTAGCATGCGCTTGCTCTCTCACTCTCTCTCTTCCCCACGCCAGCCTTCCTTTTCTTTATTTTTGTATTTTTTGTATTTTTATTTTGTATTTTCCTTTGCTTCACCTTGCTTTCACTACTTGCAACTTCCTTCCCATCTTTTTCTTCCTTCCTTCTTAACAATGAAGAGAAGAATGTCAGGAGTTTTTTCACTCCTGTTGATAGTTTTAGTGTAGTAGTTAACTTGTATAAATTTCGTATTCTTGATTCCAAGTGTTTTTTTATGACATTGAGGTCATAACTGATGATGAAAAATATGGAATGTTTCCATTTGTGGAGTAAAAAAAAAAAAAGCCTTAAATGACTAGCGGAGTCATTTTCATTTGCAAGAAGCCAGTCTGGATGCTTTATGCAGTGTGGTCTGTTTTCGTCCTTTGAAGGGAAGTAATAACATCTTCTCATTTCTCCTGGTCTGCAAAATTTAAAGAGTTAGCACAGATGTATTTGATGTTGATTTCATGTAAAAATGCATTTCTATGCATCATTTGCTCAAAATGACAGCAGAAAAAGTCTTATTCTGTAGCACAAAAAAAACCCGCAAACTCAAACAAAATCCATATTGCATATATGAGAACCTACAGTTTAGAAATACTTTGAAAGGCATAGCAGACAATTTAAGTAACATATTTAAACTATGGAACAGGGCTGAGAAAAAAACCACATTGTTTTTGCTTTTATTTACAGAGTTGATAATATTATTAACTTATATGGAGTGTAGTATTTAAGAGTATGTGCTAGTACTAAGAGCGTATTAAATATCTGGCTTCTTACATACCGATTTTTTTTTTCTGTACTTACATTATAATTCCTTGGAATTCCTTAGAATTCTAGTAGAGAAAAAGTTTATTTCGTTCATTTTTTATGCAAGTGACCAAAGTTCTTATATGATATGTTTGAGTAATAGCATTGGGATCATTATGTGAAAATAAGCAGTATGTTGTGAATACATTGAATGGTGATTGTTGTGATCAGAGGTAGGTGCGGCATGTTTAATGTTTACAGTCAATTATCTCAGGCTCAGCATTTCCCTTCCCAAAAGGCCATGTTTCTTTGATGTTGAATGCCTCTATTTGTTGCTGAGACTGAATGCCTGTTGCAATATCTTGTCTTTAAAATATGAATATTGTGTATTAAATAGTTTCTTTTTAAAAAAAAAAAAGTAAACAACTGCTGAAAGAACAGGTGCAACAAGAACAGCTCACTGGAGGCATTAAAAAGAAAATCATTCTCACCACAAAAGAAAACAAGTATTTTATATAGATGAAAAATTAACTAATTGATTAACATGATGTAAGAGGTTTTCTGTCGTGGTATTTACTCTTCGTTATTGCTTTTGTGAGTTCAGAACTTCATCAAATTAGATTTTACTATCAAAACCAAAAAGACAAGTTTGCTCACAGCAGCAGCTAGCTCAGTTTTGCGACATGCTGGAATGAATTCTAAAGCAGTAGACAGGAGTAGAAGAGGTCATTGAGCATTTGGGAAATAATGTGTGGTGGGCTAGAAGGGGATCAGCTGAATTCCAGGGCAGGATGAGCCCTGCGAAGAGTTAATAGTATTTTAGCTACTTCTGGGAATCTGTGGTCTAGATCTTCTAGTCTTGCTCCCTGATACACTTGTCCATAGCCAGTCTGATTTCTCCATGAGGTCAAGATTGGTGCTGTGAAGCTTCATTTCATTTTAGTGGCCCAAGGTGATGCTCACCAAGCCCAAACCGGACATTTGTGGCAAAGTGCTTCCTTTTTGTTAGGTGACTGAGAGGGAGAGGAATTCCCATACCATCCCCAAAAGAATTCTGCTACAATGCCATTGTCCTTGTCTTGGGATCCACAAGTGCTTGAGGATCACGCATGTACCACATAAATAAAGCAAGTGACAGCCTTATGAAATGCTGATAGTTTCTAGTGTGTAGGGCCAGACTAGGGTGGACTACTGAAAGTTCAATAAGCAGAGGACAAAATTAATCACAGAAGGGTAAGTAAGACAGGAACAGAGAGCAGAGATAATGTCTGCTAGGGAAAACATTTTAATGCCTTCTTAACATTCATATTGCCACCAATAAAAATAATTTATCAAGAATCACAGAAGAATGTGAACTGCTGTGAGGAATATTCACTTTTCTTACAGCTTCTACCTTTGAAGTTTTCAAGACCTGACTGGACAAAGCCCCTAATTCAGTGTTGACCCTGCTTTGAGCGGGAGGTTGAATTTAGGTCCTCTGAGGTACCTTTCAACCTTGTTCGCTATGAGGGTGGTGAGGCACTGGAATAGGTTGCCCGGAGAAGTTGTGGATGCCTCTGCCCTGGCAGTGTTTCAGGCCGGGTTGGATGGGGCTTCGAGCAACCTGGTCTAGTGGAAATTGTCCCTGCCTATGGCAGGGGGGTTGGAACTAGATGATCTTTAAGGTCCCTTCCAACCTAGACCGTTCTATGATTCTGTGATTCTATAATTGTAAATTTTACTCAATTTTGTACTTTCCTTCTGAAAATAGTTTTCTTTTATTATTGTTTCACTGGACTTCAGTCTGTAGCTGTTACTGGACTCAATGCTTTCATAGAAAAACTTAAATAGAAATTTACTGTCAGAAGCAAATACGTAAAGTCCCCAGTCCTATACATAAGGTCATTAAGTACTACTTTGTGCCTGTAAAAGTTGGAAACACAGTTCTAATAGCTTTACTTAACAGTAGTGTCTAGTGCCATGGAACATGTCCTGTGCTGCAACCCCGTAGCATAGAGAAGTCTCCTCTAGGACAACACAGAAGGAGATTGCTCCCCTACTAGTGTCACAGATTTGGGGTAGTGAACCTCTGATTTCTTTTTTAATTTTTTTCTGATGAGGGAAGGTTGGCACAGGTCTCACAACATTGCTTTTACAAATGTTATGGTGCAGCTACCTTCAACTTTTTTTCCCAGGGAATTGGAAGGTCCATCTGACTGACCTCTTCCCTTGTGTCCCGGTATAGGATGTGACAATACTTTGAGGCATGGAATAGTGTATTGCATGAAAGGAAGAGTGTCAGTTTGGTGTGGTCTAACTTCAGTGGGCAACAAAAAAACCACGTAGTCACTCTCTCACTCCTCCCCCCATCCCCGATGGAAAGGGGAGGAGAAGCAGAAGGAAAAGGCAAAACTCGTGTGTTGTGATAAAAACAGTTTAACAGAACAGCAAAGGCAGAAGAAAATAACCACAATAATACTGATAAAAAGAATATACAGCATGCAGTGTTCTCACTGCCTGATGCTCAGCTTGCTCCTGACTAGCAAAATCCCATTCCTTCAGCCAGGTCCCCACTTAAATCCTGAGCATGATGTCACATGGTATCGAGCATCCCGTTTGGCTGGTTTGGGTCAGCCCAGCTGGCTTCTTTTGACTATTAACCCTATACCAGCTGAACCCAGGACACAGTTACAGCCTAAAAACATGTGAAGGAGGTTACACGCGTTGTTGGACTGCCAGCTGAGTTGCAGCTGCTCTAAAAATCTTTTTGTTGTAAGAAAGATCCAGTGCAGTTTTAGAAACTATGTGTGCTGAGAGGAAACTCTTACTGTGCATCTGACAGGGCGAATAGTGTGAGTCAGTGCCAGATTGTGATTAATGAGGAAACACAGAGCAGCTGATAGTTCAAAGAGAATCAAACCCAGGGGGGTACCTAGATGTCCAGGGTAAAGAATCGTTAGAAGCATGGAGAGGCCAAAATAACTGAAATTGCCATCATTGTCTTTGTAATTGTTAGGGCCAGAACTCCCCTGAAAGCCGTGCGTGCTGCAAAAGGCCACAGTCCATGCTGCTGTAGATGATGTGATCAAGTGATAGGATATTGCTAAAGAGTCAGGGCAGAAGTGAAAATGAAACTGAAGATAACTTGTAGGGTAGGTGTGAGCAGTAGTGCCTTCACGGTACCCTCGAGCAGCCGTCAGTCGGCAAACATTTGGACACAGCATAATTTTAATAGGAAAGACATAACATGGGTGTTGGAAGGCGAGGCAGCTCAGCACGTGCCCAGAACAAGGATCACAGCAAGAGGGCATATGGGGGGAGATTTGTACTCTGGTCATTTGTAATCAAGCTAATTCAGTTTTACAACCGTTCCAGCCTTGTAATGAGTTGGCATAGTCATGTTTGCAGTGCAAGCTCCACTCCAGTGTGAGTTAGGGCTTCAAGTTAAACTTCATTTGCATGAGATAACAGGCAGTTACTTGGAAGTTGTAAAATATTTCTTATTTCGTTTTTCTCTATGCCATGTACAATGGAAGTGCAGTTTAATAAGATCATAGAAGGCTCAGGAGGAAACGGTTGGCTAGGTCACCTATCAGATGCCACAGTACAAAATTATTTTTGATACTTTATTTTCTAGTAACTTAGTATTTCATTAACAAGCATAACTGTTAAAACTGACTGATAGTAATCTTTCATCCCCACGGTTACTGTTACTTTGAGATGTGTGTGAATAGTAACAGCGTTGGTACCAGTACTAAGTTAGGGATGCTGGTCTCTTTTTTTTTTTTTTTTTTGAAAGTGACTTCAATATGTAAATTTAGGTTCTGTGTTACTGATGCTTATTTCTTCTTGAATCTAAGGCTATGAAATCATTTCTATTCATATAAAAGATACAGCTGGCTTCAGTCTTCATTCCTCTTTCACTGAAGACTACTTAAACATTTTAAGCACTATTTCTAGTATATTTGGCCACCACTGTTGTAGAATTTTTGTGTCAGAATTTTGGACCACCATCTGTGTTCTTAACCCTGTGAAATCATTCCAAGATAGGTTCGTTTTCAACTCACCTTGTTCATTGGTAGTGCTGATTGTACATGAAATGTTACAAAAAGTACACTACTTCCTTTATAAGTTATAAATGTAAACATGGAATTAGGATAATAGTATCACATTGTCAAGTTTTATTTGCTTTGCCTTCTCTGTTCTGGTTGTGATTGCTCTTTCCAGTAATAATCCATGACATGCACAAACATGTTCTAAAATTTCTGTATGTTACAGCTTTATGGTGTAGCAGATGGGCTTGAAATAGTTTCCAACTTAACTTGAAATAATATTTCCATGCAGGTATTGTACTTAAAAATAAAAGTTGCTTTTGGTTTTCTCTTTGTCGTAGTTTAACTCAGCAGCTGGCAGCTAAGCACTAGACAGCTGCTCACTCACCACTCCCCTTCCACGCAGTGGGATGGGGTGGAGAAATGGACAAAAGGGAAAATTCGTGGGCTGATGTAAAGACAGTTTAACAAGGCAACAAAGGAAATAATAATAATACTACTAATAATAGTAATTATAATAATGAATAAGCAAAACAAACTATATACAAGACAATTTTTCTCACCACCTGATGGCTGATCCGCAGCCAGTCCCTGAGAAGAAAGTCCCTCTTTCAAGGACTTAAGAGTTTAGAAGAAAATTTATTTGACAGTTCAGTAAAAATTAAAGTGGTACAGTGTTTTGTTTTTATGAATAATTCGCATTTTGATACTAAGTTTGCTTATGCATAAAACAAACACATTGAACAGTTAAACTTTTCTTCACTTTCATAGGACCTACTAGAAATTAAAGGACAGGCTGTTGCTTATAGGAGTGTAAATAATTAGCATTTCTATTATTTATCTGCAGTGTATAATATTCACTAGCAATTGTACCTGGATTATCTGTACTGATTCTTAAGAGGCAGCAATGATCCACAAAACAAAAACATGGACACTGGTTAAATATCCAACAACGTTAACAACTCCATGACAAAAGAGAGGAAAGTCTTATCTTTGTAATTTTAGCAGTGTGGACATGGAGAGCCCTGTATTCTATTTCCATGATAGTGTCAAGGCTGAGTCCAGAAAGAATCTGGAATCTGCTGTGCTGGACAAATGCCGAAAGTGGTCTTCTGTATTAGACCCCCCCACATTTCAGAGGGGAAAGCTGGGGTTCCAGGTAAACTCAGTATTTCTGATGAGACTGTCTTACAGAGCACTCATGATAGAATTTTTTTCAAGACTCTATGCTGCAAGAAAAGCCTTACTTGGAAGAGGATTGGGTATCTGAGCTAGACTTTTCTGGGTGTTTTTGGATATGCAGTTCTGGTATATGCAGGGAAAATGCATGTGAAGCAGGAAGAAAGATGGGATAGGAACATAAAAACACAACCAGACAGGAAAGAGCATTCACTATAAAGCACAGCCTCTTTATTGCAGAACTGCTGTTCAGTTTGCCAGAAACAGCACTGTCTGTGAACAGTTTCCATTGGAAAGAAACGCTTTGATATTCCAAATTAGCTACAGACAATGGGGCTATTAACTTGCACTGAACTTGAGTGGTGTTTAAAGAAGTGGAAATTTAGTAATGTTGTAGTATCACAGTGAGTGAAGTAGTAAAGGTACATTGGAAGGAGCAAAATGTGTGTTACAAAATCCTTAATATCTTTTAGAATTATCTAAATTAAACTAAACACTTTGGTTTAGGATGATTACAGCAGTAAGGTTGTCTCACATGAAGAGTGTATGGTTAACAAAGTCCAATAAAACAATACAAAATTATCCCTTCATCAAAGCACCATAGAGTATTAGAGTTTTGAAAGCACAGTGTGGAATCTGACACATACAAGCTTAAGCTCCTTAAGCTAAATAGCAAGCTGTTATGATCAGGGGAGAAGGAGGATTCTCTGAAGTATAATTCAGAGCACCTATTTTTTTTCTTATTAGCTGCAAATAGCTTCCCTGGTTTGTGACAGTCCTTGCTATGCCAAATTTTTTTTTCTCTTGTGAGTATGTCTCAGTGTGAAGATCACATAAAATGGCAATGCAAGGCTTCTTTCTTCTGATGCTGTGGTTAACTCAGAATGTTTGTAGCACCACATAGGTGCTTAAACTATAGAAACTCTGTATGCTGCTCATTTCTGCTTGTTTTCAGCTCTAAGCTCATGTTAAAAAGCTGATACACTGCTATTTTCCTAATGTCACCTAAACAGCTCAGTGCTATAGCTGGATAATATCTCCAGTAGGAAAAAGTCTCCTGTTCCTGACTTTGGCTCATGCTGTTCTTCCACGTCCCTCTTGAGATGCCTCTGTGCAAAAGGAATGTTTGAAAACTTCAAAGTTTAAGTGCCTAGTGTATATTTTGTTTGTCATATGCTAATAACATAAATGTCTCAATTTTCACTTGTCCCTGCTATTCTTGCCGTTCCTGTGTGCCACCAGGTCCCTTTCTCCTGAGTAATAGCTGGGTCAAGGACAGCTGCAAGCTGTTAGCCTATTAGATACATTAAAATATACACACTGAATCTCAATGACAAACCCTATGATGTAATGTGCTTCATTAAATTAATTAGTTCAGGCTATAAGAAGGTTGCACTTTTACTGTGGTTTTGGATATCTGATATAGAATGAGGATGAATTTAAGATCAAATTACATGGCATGACAGTGGAAAAAGCCTGCAAAAATAAGAATGCAGGAATACAAATCTTCAAAGTCATCATGGAGCTACATGTGTATTGGAAAGAGTTGACAGCTCTCTTGTCTGTTCCATAGAGAATTAAAAATGCTATTTAATACCACCTCTGACTCAGTGTTGTCCCTTGAAATGTGTTCTTCAAGCAAATTGTTGTGATAGAAAACAGTATTTTTAAGCCTGTGCATACTTGTGACTTCAAATGGAGGAAAAAATAAATCTAATCTGTTCCAAAAGCACTGTTTCATAGTGTATATGGTCTGTTTGCTTTATTTATATCCTGAAATACTTTGTAAAAAATATGTTAAATAGGACAACATATATTTTATCCTGTATCTACAGCTTTCTGAGACAAATCATAGGCTGTTTAACATGATCATTCTTTCATATTTTTATTTCTCTTCCTTTTAAAAATCTTTCTCCTCCTACCTCCCCCTTTTCTTCTCAGTATACAGTTAGTGTTTTAGAAGATGCTGAATAACTTTTGTCTTTTACCAAAACATAAAAATCTTTAGCCATTCTAATGCTGTTTTTCAGAAAAAAAATTAAACCACTCATGATAGTGAGTTCTGCATTGGTATTTTTTGACTCAAGATGCATTTTTGCTGTATAAAATCAGGATAGCGGTTAATCTGGTCTTCGCTGCCTAGGTGAAGAACTGATACTATTATCTCTAGCCTGAGTTTTTATCATGTTATGGCCAAATGTTTTAAAGCTAGCTCAGCTGTTTTTGTACTACCCTGTGCTGTAGAGAGATGTCCTCAGAATGGTCCTTAATGGAAGCCTTATACCTACTAGTCCAAGCTGTTCGTATCTGGCATACTCAGTGTATTGTGGCCACTGTTTGTGATTGTTTTGCCCCTGAGAGAAGATAGAGACTTCTTAGTTTCATCTATTGCTTTAACTTGTCCGCATGTCTGCAAATACACAGAAAAATATGTTCCTATGAAGAGAACACAGGTTGTTTTATTCATTGGGCATCTAAGAAGCTTAGAAATTGCCAACTTTTCCAGCAGGAATTAAAGTGTCTGTCTTTGGCTCCTGCTTGAAATGCACTGCTAGATGCCTAAAGATTTCCTAATCCTAGTATATCTTCCTGTGTGGTAGGAGATTGAGATAGATATTGTAAAAATGATACTTTAATCAAATGATTCATTAGCTGAGACTTTAAAGCGCAGTGCATCTCTTTGCTCCTTTATTTTTGCAAAGTTGTTTTTGAGTGCTTATATTTTCTTAATTGAATATTTAAAATAATTGGTGTCCTTACTAATCTGATTAAAATAGGTTATGACTGTTGTTAAAATAAATATTCAGACAGATGTATTAGCATAATAATCCTCCCCTGACTCAGTTTACAAATATCTATGTGTTAAGGAATGAATCAATGTTCATATTGTTGAATATATTCAAGGGAATACATTGGAAAGGTAAGAGTAAGACAATTTTAATTTTTATTTTTAGATATTTAATGCCACCAGTGTATATAATGTGCTTACACTGTCAATGTGCCTTTTATGATGGAAAGACTGGATCCACATCTAAACTACTGTAATGTATATCAACATCTCCCTTAGAATGCAGTAGATGCAAAAGCACTTCCTCAGTTCAAAGATGTGGGAATTTTGTTCATTATTTTATTTTTTTTATTTGTCTTAGTTAAATTTAGTCATTGAAGAAGTGTGATTCTTGTATTGATTGCTGTGTGAGTTCAAAGGGTTGTTTTTTCTGCTGGAACACTGTCTGCACTTTTTTTGCACACCGATCTGTGACACAGGTCCCAGCTGAGTGAACGGCTTCCGATTCAGATCATGCATGAATAAGGCAGCGTAAGGAATATGTCATCAAAGGTGATCAAAACATCAAAACAGTGTTTGTTCTTAAACTTGGGTGATGAAGCAGTAGATCTAGAAGGGTTAATATTGATTACCTGGTTACTCTCATTTTCCTTTGTAAAGATAAAGTTTTTTTTCCCAAACCATTTTTGAAAGGAGAGCTGTGGGAAAGTCATACTGAAGTGAGGTGCTAGGCTGCTTGTGAAGTCTTGAACCAGATTTATAAAAAAAAAAAATAATTAAAAAATGGTAAGGAAATGAGATAGATAGATATTACAAATATTTTTACTCTTTTTATCCTCATGCAATCTGAATTAAGTATGAATATTAGACTCTTTTGCAAAGTCTCCTGATTTGTTTTAACATCTGTATTGCTCTGAAGAGGCCAGTTGAAAATCAGTGCCTGGAAATCTGGAACCACAGTAATAAGGCTTATCTCACTGCTGAAAGATGTTACAAAACACTGTTCATTCACACTACCCCTCATTTCTCTTCGCCAAAACTGTCAGCTTCATAGATGTTATCTTGTTTTACAGGCTTTCAAATAAACAGTGAGCTCTTTGGAAAAATGTGCCCATATGCAGTGCTGCCAGTGCCTATTAGATACCATGTGAGCATTTAAAGGGGTTTTGCTGTTTAGGGTCTTGTCTGCATAACAGAATGCAGAGGGTTTTGGTTGGCTGCTTTATTGTTGCTTACATATATACATATATATATACACACACACACATATATATATATAGTTTACATCTGGATGATCAAACTGAAATCTCAGAATTCTTCATGAATGGTTGTGGAAGCCTGGCAGCATGGCATTGTGGAAAAAGGCATATCTTTTCACACATGAATGGCTAGATAGCCTTGTAACTGCAGTGGTAAAAGTGCAGCAGTGGCAATGTGTGGTATGAGATGTGTGTTGGAAAAGCATTAGGCACTCATAGACTCATATTCCCACAACTTGATGAGTGTACTGCTATGTCATGTAACTGATAGGCTCACTTTTTAGCCTAAACACGATATTTGGAGAGCTGTATCTATGATATCTCTTTTATGAAAAATGGTCCTTTTTTTTTTTGTAGTAAAACAAACACATATTTACATGTTCTTTTGCATCCTTTTTAGTAAGGCTGAAGTTAATATAGTCATTTAGAAAAAATATCTTGGCAAAAATAAGTTAAACAATTTATAGTTTTAAATAGGAACTATGTGTATACTACTTCCTCTAATTTTTAGAAAAATAGGATCGTTTATCCTGACATGATAGTAGATCCTAAAAGTATTTGATGGAAACTGACTTTGCTAATGCTTTGCTCTTCTCTTGAAAGAGTAGTTTTCAATTCTTTGAAGTATCTCTCTGGATTGTGCATGGATCTCTTGCCAAGTGCAGTGATCATTTGGCTGTGAAGAAAAGATTATTAAGAAGTGTTTATTAGCTGTTTTGTTAAAAATGTCATCCAATATTATGTCAAGCAAAATGTGAAATGAGAACAAACATGTAATAATTTATTCAAAAAGATAAAGAAAAAATAATTTTAGGAAGTCTAGTTAAGATTCAAATGTTCTTTGGTATGTAAAATGATCATTGCTTTTCCAGGTGAAATAGGTGTTGTCAAATGTATGGCTAATCTTGACCCATGTGATGTAAAGTGTTTTTAAAAAGGCACAGACTGCTCTGGATTTTGGTGCTGAATTAAAATGAAATGTTTTTTAAAAGCCTGTGATGACACATCGACCTTGAAATGGATGTGGGCAAAAGATTTTGTGTGAGTGGAAAGCTATAATGCCTGGTAATGTGGCACAATCCCACAGATGCGTACAATTTTGAGCAGCACTGGGACTGCTTGTATAAGAAGCTCTTCTACATCTTTAAAATTTCTGAAAGTGAGCTGGAAGTAAAGAAACAGTCTACTTACTCTGGCCACAAATTGATCCATTTTCTTGAAGCAGCCTTTCACTGTGGATTCATGGATAATGCTAAGTCTGGACTTGAGCTGTTATTTTAATGGAAAAGAAACTGTTAGTTTGAACAGTGAGAAGTAAAGAAGTTCAACATGACTCAGTAAAACAGTACCCTCTGATAGTCACGGTCATGACTGAGAGCACTGTAATGCCTCTGTCATATGCAAGCCTGCTGACTGTGTTAATGTTAAAGGTAGTGTAGCACACACGTGCTGTGTCTACAGAGATCAGGAAATGAATATATCAGTGTTCAAAGCAAGGTAAGGGGTATATGGATTTTTTTATTCTGTGACAATACTGGTTTTGTTTATGTATACCATCTTTGAAGGAAACTGATTTCAGAGTAACTGGTGGTCATTTGATGTACAATGTTATGGACGTACCTATTGTGTTCATTAAAAAAAATAATAATGTGCTTAAAAAAGGACTAGTTATTATCCTTGGCTGTGCACATCTTGTCCTGGGGTCTGCCTGATCAGAAGCAGCAGTGTGGTTTTGGAGTTCAGTGTTTCTGTGCTCAGGCACATGTCTAGGACTGGGACCCTCTCGTGCAGAAAAGTGCAGTGGGTTCCCTCTGCAACAGCGCAGAAGGGTGTATTAGGGTCTACATTTGTATGCTGAGGTTTGTTCTCCTGCAAGTTTGTTAACAAATCTGGTGCCTGGCATATGCATTAGTTGCAAGGCAAACTGTAGTAAAGATGAGGCTTTGTCCTCTGTAAATAGTTCTTAAGCTGACCCCAACTGAATGAACTATTTGTGCACACGTTGAAGTGGTTTATTCAACTGTAATAGGCTGAATGCAGATCTAAATATTTTCCTGAAGTGTTTTGCATACAATTTGCATGTAATTCTTTATGTTAGCTTGTCTTGACAGAAGTCAGAAGTGGTTGAAGAAAAGCACATGAAATTAATATTTAGTGAGAATAGTAAGTACTTCTGTGCAGAACTAGTGCACTCTTTAAGGAGAAGCAAGTTGAATACTGGGTTAGCCACATTTTTAGGCATCACATCTCAAAACAGGCCCACAAATATATATGTGTGAATTTAAAACTGCCTGTGTCATACAGGTCAGTGAAAGTCCTGACAAATGCCTGTCATTTGCATACAGATGTTTTAGGTGCCATTATTTGAAAATATGATCTTTAAATTTTTCTGTTGTACTTTCAGCATACATATTACCAGTTTTATTCACCATGAATACATATTATCAGTTTTATTCACCATGAATACCTGACTTGAATATCATAAAGTGTAAAAAAAAAAACAAACTTACACAAGCATTGAGCTGAGCATGAGCTTCATACATTCCTCTTAGAAAAGTATTCTTATTTTGAAAAGGTGTATCTGCTCTTTTGAAAAACTCAGCAATTTCATGCACTATGTGAACAATAGCTGCATTATCATATTTAACCTGTGATGAAAAAAAACAAATACAGACAAATTTGGTTTCTGAAGTTTACACGTAGGTTTCAGTTAATGGTACATTTTTCAACTGCCTGAGTCCAGTTATCGTATGTTCTTAAACAATTTTCACCACTTTCTTGTGCTCTTCTGAGTTTTTTAGTATAAAAATTATAGAGTAATATTCATTGCAAGGGTGGTATTTATTTGAAAATCAGGAATTGTATGTGCATTTTCCAGTTGCAATTTTTGCTTTCATAAGGTGGACCCCTATTTTGTAATGTAAATATATCTTGCATTTTTGGACTGCATTGATATTCTTGGATATATACGATGTACAAGGAATAGTCAATAAGAGGGCAAGAGTCAAAAGCAGATCTTTTGTATTCAGACCCAAGACAACAGACTAAGAAAGTGCAACTCTTTCCTCACCAGCACAGTACATATCTGACGAAGGGGAGCTCCCCCTGTCTCAGAGAAGATGGAAATACAAGAGAGGTTGATAATGGTGTCTCTCCCTTTTGTTCCCTGGTTGCATTTGAGAAGCTCCATTGAAGAGATGAGCTGGACGTGGGCTGAATTAATTGCTTCCGTGCAGCAGCACACTCTCAACCCAGTACTTTCTTATTTTGTGGCACTGCAGACCTAGACTGAAAGTGAACTGTGCACGTAAAGTGCATGCATGTACTGAATAGTACAGAAAATTACCCCTGCTCTACTTTTATGGGGACTGCTTCTGACTGAACCTGAAGTTGGCATGTGGTTCTGGTAGTTTCCAGGCTACCAGGCTGATTCTAGCTAATTTTCCACTTTAAACAACAGGACTAACAAAAGCGAATATAACCCTTTTCTTATAAAACTGATATCACAACTTAAATAATAGGAAAAGCAAAAAAAAAGGCAATTTCTGTGAGGAGCCTCTCAGAGAAAAGAATTTGGACTGAAAAGTCAGATTTATTATTTAAGCCAGTAATTTAGTAAGTCGTAATTCTAATATAAAAGTCTCATGACAAGGTGCATATGCTGTGTGAGGTAGAGCTGTAACAACGAGGTAATGTCAAGTATGTATCTTTTTCTACTTACTGCTTTTAGCATCTGCTCAGGGAAACATAAATCTTCGTTGCTCACTTCCTCACACTCCAGAGAAAAGCCTCTTTTGTTCTTAAAGAAAACATTGAAGTAGAAATTTTAAGCATTTGTAAAAACCAGATTTATTATGGAAACAATTAATAGAAGAGTTCACTATTCAGTTGGTCTCTTAACAGTGGAGTCTGTGAATGACTACATCAATAGAGAACACTACATATCTCATGAGGTTGTGTGAAGAAGTTTCATTTGCTTATATGTTCCCAAGCCTATTTAAAATGGAAGAAACAGCTGCTTGTTTACCTGTTTCACCTTTTCATAAATGTTCCAGGGAGCTCAGTCTGTATGGTGTTGAGGAAAGGGCAGGCCTCAACAAAACCAAATTGGGGAAGCAGGCATGCTTTCCATATGGCTGATTTCCAAAAACACCTTCAGAGAGTATTTGTACCAAAAACTTTGTGACTGTGGGTGCCCTTTTCTTTGAGTAGCATTATGGCATGGTAAAGTAATTTGTGGTGTTACGGTTTCAGTTGATGCCAATTAGCAGGAATCACAGATGACTGTGTACTCTAAAATGTGACTTCTGTGTGGAGGACATGGAGCTCTTCTTGGGAAGACACACAAATGTCATATATTCAACAGGATGAGTTTGAATTAAAAAATCTAAGATTCTTGGCTTTGTAGAGAATGGACGTCTGGCTCATCATGTTTTTATAACGTAAAAGAAAATGTAAGCAGGCAATTACTAGGCATTTGAGAATTTTTGACATCTAAACTGAAGAAAGATTGAAAACAACGTCTATAGATTGTGACAATATTTTTCACGTTGACTTACCAGTTTCTCAATCTGCTTTAAAAGCTCACTCCACTGCACGCCTTGAAAGCAGTGATCACTGTTGCTTTGGTGATTACCAAGGGATGTAGCAATAAGGCAGACAGTTAAGAGGAAAAAGCAGCCCCCGGGGCAATACATTGTGTAGTTCTGGAACAATAAGAAGAAGACAGAAGGCTTAATAGAATCAGGACTGTTTTACATTTTTGTAAAGTCACACAAGCACCGTTGATCGTTTGCTGCTGCTTGTTCACTTTTACTCTGTATTTACTGATGTGCTGTGATTAATAGACCTAATGAGTTGAGATTTTATGGTGGAACATTTGAAAGTTAAATATGTTTATCCAAAATATAAAGAGAAAGAAAAAAAAAGTGCAAGAAAATCTTTTTTGTATTATTCATATAATAAGTAAATGGTTGTATGTGTTTTTTAAAAATCCAATTCTGATGTTCTGGAATACTTATTTTCCCACTCTTTCTACATAGATAAACACATATAGTATCTAGAAAACTGGCATTATTTGCTATAGTAAATTTGACTAAATGTAAACTATTGCCTACTAAATAATGAATTAAAAAATAGATTTATTTTTATTTCTCCAGCAGTTTGTTCTGTGATAACACCTGTAACTTTGTTACCTGTAACTCATAACATGATTTAAAGCAATTGCTTCTAAATGTGAGGTTATACTTTAGTCAGATTTGATTTTCATGAAAGTCATTTGTTATTACACTAGTAAAGGAAAAAGGAAAAAATAAATGAGTAAGTTAATCTCATCTAGAAAAATCAGCAATAAAATCAAAGAAACCTACCTTGTGGATTATATTCAGCTCCTGATTGTGCGCTTCGGTAGGGCTCCTGGGGCACCATACTGTCAGCTATCTCAGTCCCTTTTAAATGCTTTTCTCCCACTATTACAAATCCCTGACCACCTCCTCTCAGCAGCTGATGCAGAGTGAAACTTCCTTCTTTCAGTATTCCGTCTCTTCAGGTATGCTGATTTCCAGGCAATGGAGAGGTTATATGTGGGTGGCAGGGAGGCCACATTTTAAAGTTTTAATTTAAACAGACAGGAACTAGATGGCTGAAGTCTGTAGAACAAAATGTTAATGTTTATTTTACTTGATTTTACATCACCATTATAGTTAACAGTTTGTAAATTTTCACATACAGGCAATAAAGTCTCTGTTCTTCAATATAAACAAATATTGTCTTCTGTATTTACATTATGAATGTACAATTTCATAGTGCTTGCTCCATGTGATTTATGCTTGCATAAGTAATATTGAACAGAACAGTAAAAAAGTTCAACTGTACTCATTCTGTGTGAACATCTAACTTTATCATTCTATAGGTATTATATTTACTTTCAAATGCAAAATACAGATACATATGTGCGTACATATATGTGCATCACACACATGTACATACATATGTAAATGTGTGTATGTGTATGTTTACGTGTATGTATATATACACATATGTATGTCTGTATGTACTTAATATACACACGTTACCTCCCCTAGTTACACCAAGTTCTATGAAGTAATCAGCAGAAGTTTTTCATAGACTGTAGGTTGGAGTATTCAAAGGTGCTGAAGAGAATTAATTGCCAAGAGAGCTAATCCCTACTAAATTAGAAAATGTCTTAATAATAATATTATATTTTCATTAAATTTTCTCCTGGGGGCTGTTAAATCCCATTAAAACTCAAAGCAGCTCTAGAATCCACATGTACTGTTCTTGCTATTTTGTATCTCTCTGAGCCCCTTCATCTAACTGCCTAAAGTTTCTCTGTGACAGTTTGTCTGTTAAGCACTGCATTACTTGCAGAGAGAAGGAATTTCGCACCAGATTTTTAAAGATTTTTTTTTTTTAAGATGTATTGGCTTATAGTTTTAAAAGTCCTTAGATATCTAACATCAAATTTCTGAAAAGCTCATTAAGATATTTGTATCTTTCATCTGTAGGATTTTTTCAGTTTGTCCCTTGACAAAATACCTCCCCATCTTTAATAATTTTACTTTAGTAATGCTAGTAGATGTCTGTTCTCTATATGCTAATCATAACTCTACAGGAATTGTAATAAGAAACTTAACATCTGGAATTAAGGGCAATTTTTGCCACTTTTCTAAGAATAAGTAGCTAGATGGGTGTGATAGGACAGGCCTCATTTTATCTTGTTTTGGAGATGTTTCATGAACATCTTTTCAGCAGTAGCTTCTGGATACAGGACTTAAATATCTACCACAAGATACATGCAGCCGCTAGGGAAGGTAAAATCCAGGGTACTGCTGTCAGCATAATGCTATGTCAGGGCTGAATAGAGAGCAGTGGTAATGGGACAAAGAGGACATCAGGAACAGTATAGTGTTGGAAGCTGGAACGTTTTTTGACTTGATTTCCCATTTTAGTGTGATCACACCTTTCAGTGTGAGCTACCTGGCTGCCTAACTTGATGCTACAGATGTGGACCTGAATCTAAGGGATTAATTATATTCAGATGTGTTGACTTTTCAGTGCCTAACAAAAAATAAGAAAGGTGATAATTTAGTGATTAAATTTCAAGAATGGAATTTTAGACCACTGAAGTTGTGTGCAAACTTCACTGTTCCTTTCTTAGCATTCAGTGCAGAAAGTTTCTTACTCGTTGGATACTCAGTTTCAATGAACAACCGTATAAAGAAGCAGTTCTGAGATTCTAAAATGGTGGATCCTGTTTGTGAGATTGAAAATATTTGTTTCCCTTTGAACTGAGTAACTTTGTAAAATGCTTTAAATAGACTGCATGGTGCTAAATATAAATTGCTCTGTGTATAGGGAACCATGCTGTTTCGGGTTCTAATGTGCATGTTATGTATGTTAATGCAAATATCTTTAAACAGTGGTACCCTAGATTTTTCATGTGATATTTAGTCTCAGGTTTGCTTTTCATTCAACAGCAGTAAAAATTGGAAAATATAGGTTATATAGTACATCTTCAATGGACTTCCCATAGGCATTTTGGAGGAGGAGAACAGTTGCATGAAAATTGCCTGCACTCCTTGTCTTTCTCTTCTCATTTATTCCTTTACCCATTGTGGCTTCTTGAGAGATGAAGTCTACGGGATAGAAGATGCACAATGATTGATGTGTAGTATCTTGTGACTAAATAATAACTATTGTTTCTGTTATTTTACTGTACCTACAATAAAATTCAGTTGGACTACTTTGAAGGGTGTATTCAAGCAAGGAGTTCAGTGGGGCTGCAGCTAAAACCAGTCAGCTTTCAAAAGATGTTTCTTTATGTTATGTTGGCTAATTGAGGTTCTTTCTCAGAAGTCCGATGAAATAACCGTATTGTGAGCCTGCTGTTCACCTCTGTGAATGTTTGTAATCATTTATCTGGCATAGGAATTCAAATATGTTCTTATGAAGAAAAAAAAACCACAAGAAAATGAGAAAATGAAAGGTCACATTTTTTCTAGCTGTGTAAATAATCTTATTTGAACCTAAAAGTCTTTCAATGACAGATTTTTTTTTTAAATGTATTTCTCTGTAAATTTAGACTATCTTAGTGAGAAAAGCAAAATACTACTTTTTTGTTGTTAGTGTGATAGACTTTTCTTGGTCTGAAAGATGACTGACAGATGTCTGTATTTGAAAATATGCCCCTTCATTTTTTCCACCCTGCTTAGCTTTCAACATTAGGCTTCACACTTCAGGATAAAGTTGTCATTTCCTTTTGCACACTGGAACTCTGTGACTGACCCGAGCTAGGCATCTGAAATGCTTTTGTTTTTTTACTTTAACATTTTCTCCCTCTCTTGTGGTTTTCCTTTTACAAGATGCTGTAAAGCTTTTGCTCTGCTCTGTTTCTAGTGAAAACATTTACAAACAATCAAACAAACAAAAAGGCATTTAAAAGAATTAATATTTATTGAACATGAGAACCACAGTTTCAGTTGTATTTTGGCCCCTTTCTGCTGGTTTGCCAGAGGAAACAGAGCTAGTGTTCTCAAAGTGAGGTAACTGAATACTGGCAGGATCGCTGTGTAACTGTAAAAATTCCTTGTTCCAGAAGATCCCGTTCTGTTTGGGATTGATGTGTGTGGGAGAGGTGTTTCTGCTCCACCCTGACCCTTTTTTTTTTTTTACTGTGGGTGTGAACTAGATTTTTTTAAAAGGCACACCTTACTGTATAAAGCGTGTCTGCAGAAAGTGAAAGCTACACCTGAAAGAAAGTCATTTCCTGCTGCTCAGGAAAAGTAATCCAAAAAGTTTGGATCTAACCTCACCGCTTAGAATTTAAGACTAGAGTCCTATAAAGGAAATGATATCATCAAAGCTCTCAAAAAAACTTAGTTTCACTAGTTCAAGGTGGATAGTGAGGAAATGATTAACCCTTTTTAGGCCTGGTATAAATACAGGTTATAAATCATCTTTAAGTTACCAAAATGGAACTTGGAAGATCTGGACATCCAGACTTTTTATTTTGGTGACCGTTGTGCAACCACTTTTTTCTTTAGTGCTTTAATTATTCTTATCTCTAGAAGAGCGTCCATAGGAAAAGTTAGGGTTGTGTTGATTTGGAGGAGTTTAGCAGAAGGCTTGGCTGTCTGCAGAAGGCTGCCTGAATATTGTTAGAGAATAAAGCAAAAAAAACTAGGCGAGAGCTTGTATTAGTAGCGTAGCCGTGAACAGCAAGCTCTCTGGAGGCACAGCCATGTGAACATGCGTGGACTCTTTCCTGTCATACTTGAACCACGCATACCATTCTTAGTGGAGACACCTGCAGCATGATGTAAACCGCACACGTATTTACACAGTATGGGTTTTTCTTTTCAGTTTCCACAAGGTAGTTGTCCTACAAATTTGTCATAGCTTAGAATGACAAATTCTAAAACTAAAATATTTACCAGGAAGGTGAGAGAGTAATAGTATTTTATGACAGCTATAGGTACCTGATGTTTCATGGGAAATAAATTCAGTTTGCTTAAAAAAACCCTATTAAATTGTCTCACTCTAACTTAAATGAAATTTTGTAACAGGTTATAATATTTTTGTGACTATTAGTACATTAAATATATAAGAATGCAGAGGGTGAATGGAGAAGACCAATGGGGATTCAATAATGTGCCATTAAGATGATGGGGTTTTAATTCTGTTTTATTTGGTCATCAGTATTGTCTTGATTCAGCATGCTACATTTTAGTATAGAAGAAAAGGCAAATATGATTAAATTTGGATTGCATGCCAGCGTTTTATTTATTTTGAAAGCAAGGTATTGTTTGAATACTGAAGCTGTGTGTATGTGGCATCACTAGGTGGCAGGGTAGGTTATGGAGAGTGACAGTTATGGACATGGCCTGAAGACATCAGTCCTCAGATCTCAAGTCAGGTGCCTTCATATTTGTAGGAAGCTGAAGGAACCTTCCTGTATTTAGAGAAATAGTGCAGAGGACTGATGGCTTCCTGATTGCATTAGGGCCAGGTCTTTCAGTGTACTTAGCACAGCTGTTTTGAGAGAATCTCCACTGCAGAGGAACCATTTTAAACATACCAATATTTAACTGTCATTCTGAATGTTCCAACCTCTGGAGCTCTCGGGTTCTGGACAAATTTTCTAATTAGAGTAGTGATAAAGTATATTTTGTATTGACATACAGGCTTTATAAGTTGATGAAAATTATAATGTAATCCAATGTGTGCCAGAGCTGGAGGCTGGATTTGGTGATTTTAGAAGTTTCTTCATTTTTTTTTTAATATGTGGGCTAGAGTAAACATCATTCTGAATGTTTTATTTAACTCAGCTAGATTAACTTGTGATCCGAAAGCCAGAAAATGTCAGTAAAATAAAAACTGCCTCTTCTTCAGATGTTCTCAGAATGATGTCACCCTCTAATTAAAATAATTGTACAAATTGTCGGATTAGTTAATCATTCTGGTTGTGCCTGAACCTCATTTGAGAATTGTTAATCCTTACTACTTTTGGTATCATTTCCTTCCATAGCTTTTAATACTCACTGCTTTCTATTCCTGAAGATTATGCGTCTGTTGTAGAATTCTCACTCATTTCTTTCTGTGTACAATTTTTCATACAATGACCCAGCTCTATGTGCCAGATATTCCTGAGTCCATGTTTGGAAGAAGTTTGTGGTTTATATAATCTCTTTATCAATATTGTAATACGAAGCATTTTAGTCATTGTTATTTTGGCATCCGTACTGAGGCACTATAAGAAGGCTTGGCTTCCTGGAAGTGCTGATCACTTAGTCTCTGAAGATGATACTTTTAATAATTAAAATATCAAAAATTATCAGTTATTTTGAAAGTTATGGCCATGTCTAACCTTGCAGGTTTTCTTGAAACTTACACTGAACTCACCCTATTTGTATGAAAATGTGCATGAAAGTAAGCCCTGCTAGGACTTAGGCTTTATTAATTAACTCAAGTCTGTCAGAAAATAATGCAAAAATATTTTTTGAAAATCTGTTGTTTAGTTCAGTAGAATGTGACAGTTCACAACTCAAAATTTAAAATTAAGATCCAGTTCAATGAATTGTTTAACTCCCATCAAAATCAGTAGAATTTCTCACATATTTAAAGGTAAATGCAACATGGATGTATTTAGCCAGTGTTGGAAACATAAATGACTGATGTTTGTGACAGGATACATGAAAAACCTGTACTGCCCTATAGGAATATAAGAAAGATGGAAAACCACTAAATTCTCATCAGAAAACCCCATGTTTTGTGTTGGGCAGATGAAATTGCTGCTTTGGGAAAGAATAAAAGAGCAGAAAGGTCAATAAAATATAGAAACAGAAGTAAAACTGGGAGGAAGGCTATTAATAGAAAACTCTACTACCAATTTTCAAATCTCTGCAAACTTCTTAAGCCTCGTGGTGTTCTTTATCTTTACGTGATTCCTAATGTGAAGTCTGGGCTTCTGAGATAGGCACAAAGGTTCCAGAAATGGTACCCGGAGAAGTCAGGTGCTTTAAAACAGATCTGAAACACTGGGTACACTGAGAGACTAATCTAAAGAAGAAATACATGATTTCTTCCTTCAGGTTGGTAGTGTCTGCTGCTTACTGATCTGTGGTTTTACTCCTGCAGTTGGAAGACAGGAGTTGCTTGCATGTGCAGCTAGATTCCAAAGCACACAGCAAATTCGGTTGCTTTCCATTGAATAAAGAAAGAAATAATTAAATATAAGTTGAAAAGAGGTAGTTTTTAAAATACATGTTAAGGATTGTGAGGGCTTGGTAGATGGGGGGAGCAGTGGATGTTGTCTACCTAAACTTCAGTAAGGCTTCCAACACTGTCTCCAATAATATCCTCATAGAGAAGCTGTTGGTGTATGGACTGGATAAGCAGACAGTGAGTTGGGTTGAAAGCTGCCTGAACGACCAGGACCAGAGGGTGGTGATCAGTATCACAAAGTCTAGTGGCAGGCCAGTAACTAGCAGAGTACTCCACTGGTCAATACTGGCTCCGGTCCTGTTCAACATTTTCGTTAGTGATCTGAATGATGTGACAGAGTGTATCCTCAGCAAGTCTGCAGATGATGCCAGCCTTGGAGGAGCACTGGTATGCCAGAGGGCCATGCTGCCATCCAAAGGGACCTCAACAGGCTATAGAAATGGGCCAACAGGAAAGTTGTGAAGTTCATCAAGGGGAAGTTCAAATTCCTGCACTCGAGAAGGAACAACATCATGCACCAGTATATGTTGGGGACCACTGAGATGGAAAGCAGCTTTGCAGCAAAGGAGCTGGGGGTCCCGGTGGACACCATTTGAACAGGAGCCAGGAATGTGCCCTTGCAGCAAAGAAGGTTTAATGGTATCCTGGGCTGCGTTAGGAGTATTGTCAGCAAGTTGAGGGAGGTGAACTTTCTTCTCTGTTCAGCACTGGCAAGGCCACACCTGGAGTGCGGTGGCCAGTGCTGAGCTCCCCAGTACAAGAGACACTGGAGTGAGTCCAGTGAATGTCCATGAAGATGATTAATGGACTGGAGCGTGACGGTTGGACTTGATGATCTTGGAGGTCTTTTCCAGCCTTAATGATTATATGATTCTATCTCTGCTATGAGGAAAGGCTGAGAAAGCTAGGACTATTTAGCCCAGAGAAGAATCTGCTCTGGGGGGAATCTTATTAAGTATATAAGTAACTGAAGGGAGGGTGCAAAGAGGACAGAGCCAAGCTCTTCTCAGTGGTGACCAGTAGCAGGACAAGAGACAATGGACACCAAATGAAATGCAGGAGGTTCCACCTGAACATCAGGAAACACTTTTTTACTCTGAGGGTGACTGAGCTCTGGTGCAGGTTGCCCAGGGAGGTTGTGGAGTCTTGAAGATATTCAAAAGCCATCTGGACATGGTCCTGGGCAACCAGCTCTAGGTCGTGCTGCTTGAGTAGGGATTTGGACAAGGTTACCTCAGAGATCCCTTGCAGCCTCAGCTGTTCTGAGATTCTGTGATTGTATACAAGAGCAAACTATTGGGAAAGAACAATTATTTTATTTACAGTGTAGGTTACAAACATAAAGGACCTACATGGGCAGACAGCGCTTGTCTTTTTCATCTTCTTCTCTCCCAGGTCATCAGTACACTTGTATTCTGTAGATGCATGCTGGTACTGATCTCAGACTTCTGCTGAGAAAACCACATCCACGTGGAGGGAAAAGTGAAAGTTTATTAGTTATTCAGTGTTGTCTGCTGGCTGGCTGATGTGTTCACATTAATTGTCATCTCTCATCATTGTGATTGCATTGTTCTAAATGAAATGCTGTGTGCCTATGCAGTGAAGGCCCTGCAGAGGCATGTCATATGTAGGGCACAGGACAATGAGGGTTGCCAGGTGGTGTGGTGGGTTAAGTTGTCACATATGACTGTGGAATATAAGTTGGTGGATTTAGGAGACTTAAGGCAGAGTCCTCCACAGAGTGGACTGTCTAGCTTGTGGGCTTCCTTTGCCAAATGCTAGAAAGGCTCCGGGTTCCCTTAGAGTAGATCAACCCAGGACCTGCTACTGTTAGACAGTAGGGACACTCAGAAATCTTGGCCTCAAGTAAACTGTTGGAGATCCTATAACAGAACTTCACCCTCCTCCCGGTAAGAAGGATAATGGTTATGTTAAATTAGTATGTCTATTCCAAAGAAATGTGTGTGTATAGAGGAACAGCCAGAAACATGGGTCATGTCTCTCAGTTTAAAATAAACCATAACCTGGTGATTAGGGAAGGCTGTACTGACTAGAGCTGAACATAACCACCATCCAGCTTGTGTTAACTGCTATGTTTAGTTAAGTCCTGTGCCTGCTCCAACTGCTTACTGAGGCAGTTACAGGCAATACGAGAGATGTATAGACTTCCAGTTCAAGAGTGTTTCATTTATTAGCATGCCAAGGGAAAGAGGCACTACTGTTCTTGCCCAGATACAGTTTAAAAGCAAACTTCATTGATTTCTTTAGAAAGTAGATCCATTTTGTCTTCCCAAAGTATATCTATTTGGGTGACTCCCTCCAGTTTCAGGGATTGGATACCTGCCATGCTTAAACATGAGCTAGATGCTGGACAGCCTCAGTAGAGTACAGGAGAACATTAAATGACTGGCATGTCAAAAAGCTGAGGAACTGTTAATTCAGACATCTCTAAGGCTTCCAGAATTAAAGTTTTGAACATAAGTGTATAATGCATGGTTTCGATATTAATTCAGTTCTCTTTGGAATTGTTCCAAAAGAATCCTTTTTACAGAAGTAGACATTACTGCCTACTGTTATAACTACTTTTTTTTCCCTCTAATTATATATGTAATGTACATTGTAATGTCAATATGCATTAATCTATAACTTGAAAAAACTCCATTATTCACAAGATTCCACCCACCTGCATGAAAATATCATTATGTGGCTTCTGACATTTAAAAAGTGAATGAAACTAGAAATGTCCGGGGGACTTTCAGCCTTTTAGAATCTGGTTGTTCGTTACTAATTATTGCATGGAAAAGCTTGAGGATTAAAAAAGAAAGGAGGGCA
Organism: Opisthocomus hoazin; assembly: GCF_030867145.1. Lineage (NCBI taxonomy): Eukaryota > Metazoa > Chordata > Aves > Opisthocomiformes > Opisthocomidae > Opisthocomus > Opisthocomus hoazin. The sequence goes on from NC_134417.1 coordinate 81,355,912, forward strand.
ACAAAGAATAATGGATAATACAATATGAAAAGAAAAGGTTTTATTTCACTGAAAATTTAGTGTCCTCAGTTCTCAAGTACATCTCCAGAAATGAGGGGTTTTGCATCTATAATAATATAGCAGAAGAGTAGAAACACAACTGAAATGGTTTCTGTTACAATGACTGCTGCAGCTGTTTTCCATTCTTGTCTGTAGATATGACAAAATAGCCAAGTGTATAGTAAAAATCAAATGCCTCATTTTTGCTGCCACTGAGTGTAACTGGAAGTCTCCAGAGTCTAAGCACCTTCATTTTGTGTTTCAGGAAATCTTGGGAGGACTCAAGTCTTTAAAAATTCATAGCAAGCCACTCATATTTATGTAAAGCCCAGTGAATAAACCTGCAACCTGAATGTAGGAGACCTAAGGTCAGAACTCTCCTCTGCATAGCATAAGGCAGCCTCATAATCCAGACAGTGCCAGTCTCATTCATAATGAAGTGTTTTATGTTTATGGCACTTGTGCAGGCATGTTTCAATTAAGGGGTGATAGACACAAGGCAAGTACATTAGTTTAATAAAACAAATTTTTCACAATGTGTTAAGTGAACCAAGGTAGTTTGGGAACTGTTAATATGGGGTTTTGGACTACCTCCACCCATTGATTGTATAACAAAACTGAATTAAATTTATGAGATTTTCATAAACATTTAAGTTGTTAATCATTTGCAGATGGCAAAAATTACAGGAGACCTTTTTTAAATTGCTGTGTATATTAAGCACTCTGCAGTTTCTGTTTCCTTGCAGTCACTGCACTTTAAGAAAGCTTAACTTTGGTGCAAAATGAATGGGAAGAGGAGGTAACAAATGAGGAGAGAATAAAATAGTTTTTTTTCTGTTCCCAGAAATGGACGTTTAGAAGATATGTATAGTCTTCCTAATCTTTTAGAATGTCAGTACCAAGGGGTTCTGTCATGACTTGCAGTAACAATCACAAGTTTCAGTGTCGGTTTTTTTAAACAGGGTACTTATGGGAAAATGCACCATCATTACAAAGCCATTTTATGAAGTCTGGCCTTAGAAATCTATACCTGACTTTTCACACAATCTAGAAACTTAAATATATGAAACTTTTCCTTCAGATTAAAAAATATATAACCAGTGTACTTTCAATGAGTTTAAATTTTTAGCACAAATTTGTTCATTTGTTCTAGGAGAGGTATTTGAAATAATATTTTATTATTAGGTATTTTTAAAGCTTTATGATTTTTCATACTTCACCGCAAATACAATTTTTCCTCAAATCTCAGAATCTTCCAAAACAGCATAAAGTAGCAGATTTTCCTATCTCTTAGTTGGAGATAAAAGGAGATAAGTTTATTTTAATTGCTGCTGTTATCAGAATTCAGAAAGATATTTTAAATTGTGAATATATAATTGTGAGATGTTCTAAACTGCTGTGTATGTATGCAAATATATACACATACATAAAAATATTAGTTGCACTGTTGATTTACTATACAGAAGAAAGAAGTGATTTGCAAGAAGATTTGACAATGACACTTATAGAATTTTTAAACCAACCTTTTATAATGATTGTATTTTTTGAACTACAGAGGAAAATGAGATCTTAAAAATTGTCATAACTTGTTGATAAATACAGCCCAAAGCTGATAAGAAAACCAACAAACAGGGTTGAAAAAACATCCAGTTCTAAAAAAAAATCTTAATTCAGAGTAAAAGAACTTGTCTGTGTAATAAATGTTTAGTCAGCTTTACCACGAGCTTTGAAAGCAGTGGCACTAGCGTGATATGGAAAATTATTTACAATCTGCCTATATATACATAGCTAAAATATTTTGTATAGCAAACTTTCTCATTTCTTATGGTTTAGATTGTTCCAGTTGCCTATTGGATATTATTTTTCGTTGTGCAAAATCATAATATTCAATTCCTAATTTTCATTTTTCTTGTTCAGAGTAGCACCTAGTGGTTTCACTTTACTCTAACCAGTGGCTGGGAAGTACTCTCCACCCTTCCTGCAAACTAGACACCTCACTTTACAATAACTTGCAGAAGCTTTTTAATGCCTGGCTCAGTTTTTGTTTTGTTTTATACTTCCATTTCATGAAATGGACTTTTTTTTGTACACTGCATTCCTGCCAATTACAGATTGGGTTGATTTTTTTTTTAATTCAATGAATTCCCTTAGTGGGTTTCCTGGCAATAAGCGGAACTTCTCTGACCATGACCTAACAATGAAACTTGGGGAATTTCACGGATGCCCCACACGTCAGGACTCTAGACAGATAAAGTCTGACACATTTACTTTCCCTTCCTTCCAGTGTCCGCCTTGCCTTTTCCTTGCTATATGCTAAGTTCTGTAGGTAGGACTGGGCTTTTGTAGCCTGGAAGAAAGCCTTGTAACCCTTAGGCCAGCTGCCTAATTTGGTCTGTGATAGATTCAAGACCACAAAGAATGTCTTTTGAATAGTGACAAGGTGTGGCATTACAGGGCACTCATAATTTCTACTGATCATCTCAAACTTTGTTCCAAGGCTGCATTCCAAAATGCTGTCTTTCAAGTAGGACTGATGTGTTTGTCACTTGTTGATCTTGGGGGATCTTGGAAGTCGCAATTGATGCCTCTTCTTCGTATTCCTGGTATATAACTGAGTTGAAAATGTAAGTTACTTAGGTTTTACGTTGCTAAGGCGTGCGACTTTGCATAGCCTTCTCACTGGCCTGTGTAGTTAGACAGAAAAACTCTTTGTAATGTCTAGCACCATTGCAGTGTATACTTTCCACTGGATACTAAGAGTAGCAAAAATTACATTTTAAATTATGTCATGACAGGTTAAAATGATAATGTCACCTAACAAAACTTAGTACATCTTTATTAAGTGGAGTTATTTTGGTTTATTGTACAAATTTATGATACAGTGAAGGAAACAGTGAAAAGGAACACCAGAACTTGAATAAATCCTGAAAATATGAAGCAAACTATAATAAAAACATAAGTAATAATTTAAATATAAAGATACAACATAGTCATATCAAAATTAATTATGAAGTCCATCACCAGTGAGTTCTGCCCGCATCTGTTCCCTGTGATCCATCAGTGAGATTTCCAGTAGGTAAATTTATTTTTGATTCTATCTATTCATTTATCATTCACTTTCTTCTAAATTGTATACTAGGAGTCTGTGACTTTTGAAACTCTGTTTCAAGTCTGGTAGACCTGATTGACTCCTTGAAGTGAAGCTTAATCACAAATAGTCTAATAGTTCATTAGAATTATTATCAAGAGCTCACTGGAGAACATGAGGAGCTAGAGAAGATCATATTCTTCTGTGATGTGTGTCATAGGAAAGTTACTTTGTTTTCAAATTCCCTGTAAAGTGGGAGGCAGGACAACTAAGAACTCTTGAGAGGAAAAGAAGAAAGAATACCCCTTCTCTAAGGGTCCTCTGGGAAGCAACTGTCTCTTAAAGCCCACATTAATATGACATTCATGGGGACCTTCCAAATATCAGTAGAGGGCCTGTGTACACCCTGCAATATTTACAGATAAGAATTTTAATGTCAATGTTTCTTCTTTTGAGTCAGTAAATGGAGATGAATTCTAAATCACAAAATTGATTGAGAGCTTCAGTGACATCTGATTCTGAAAAGTAGAAGGTAAGCTGTACCCTCATAGTGAAATAAATGCATAGTCTTAAACATGAATGAGTTGTTAGCGACAGGAGTGACCAGTTAGTGACTGTTAGTGACCAAGGAGTAATGGTTTTAAACTAAGGGAGGGTAGATTTAGACTGGATATAAGGAAGAAATTTCTTACAATGAGGGTGGTGAAACACTGGAATGGGTTGCCTAGAGAGGCAGTGGAGGCCCCATCCCTAGAAACATTCAGGGTGAGGTTGGATGGGGCTCTGAGCAACCTGATCTAGTTAGTGGTGTCCCTACTCGCTGCAGGGGGGTTGGACTAGATGACCTCTAGGGGTCCCTTCCAACCCAAAACTTTCTATGATTCTATGAAAAATGTCCCTCCTCACTGCAGGGGGTTGGACTAGATGACCTCTAAGAGTCCCTTCCAACCCAAAGCATTCTATGATTCTATGATTCTGTGACTGGATTCCTAAAATCAGGTTAATCTCTGTTAAACATATTGGTCTAAAATGCAGTCATGGGCTATGTCTTAATTAGAAAATTATGCAGGCAAGAGGAATGAATCTGTAGAACCAAAACAATTGATTCTGAGGAGTGGAGACCTACAATATGCAAGTTTTGAACAGGTTATTCCTGATTAATTTTAGCCTCATTCTGTCAAATGATGAGCGAAGAAGCGTTCAGTTGTGATCCTGGAATGAATGTTCTGGTTTACTTTCTTCTCAAAGGAATTCAGTTCACGTGCTGCAAGATGACTTTGTGATAGAGATGAAAGCACAGTCCCCACTTAACAATCAGGAGATTTGTTTTAGAAACATGATCTTGACCCAAAGCACTAATATGCTCTTGGTCTGAGTTAGTCATCTAATGTTTCTTTAACAATCAGTGAAGGTAAATAGGCAACTCCAGAATGTGACTGATTGGCACTTGAACAATCTCTCAGAATTGATGTCTTGAAATGTTTATTTGTTTATTGATATAAAAGGAATCTACAATGAGTAGCTCAGACTTAGATGTCTAACAACTAAAATTGTAGCTTTGGGCTAGGATCCAACCTCCACAATGTATAAATGGTATCAGTCTGCTTAAAGTGTCTTATTTAGTTGCTCCAAAAAAAGATCACCTTAACAGTTAAAATAAATCTGTTACTCTCGTATTGATCAACATAATTTTCTTTGACCAATCTCAACTGTCAAGTGCTTGAGATTTTTAGCCAGAATCATCTCCTAATGGTTCTATTCAAAAGCTTAAGTGTCTAAAGAAGTCATTGTTGAGTGGTTCTGTAACACGTTTGTACTTTCTGGTATATAGACTAAGGAGTGAAGCCTATGATTTTTATTAGCCTATGGATTTGTGTATCTAAAATGGATTTTCTGTAGAAGAAAAAATATTTTTTTAGAGTTATTGCTACTTCATTTTTTAAATGTTCCTACATCTCATCTAAGAATTAGTTTGTTTTTCTCCAGGATTTCTCTTTCAAGTTCACAGATTGTTCTGGGCATTAAATAGCTAACAAACTAGTTGTGTAGGGTTTTTTGCAAGTAGTTTACTGGATAATGAATACTAAAGGATGAATTTATTTTGTGTAATGTTTACCATCTACAAGTTAGCGGTTACATAAGCAGTTTTCTATGCTGCTTCTCTAGGCAGTGAAGAGAGAGGGACATATTGTAGAATAAGTCACTTCGTCCTAGAACAGACGGAATAAATTGGCCTGTAAAGAAATCTGTCTTCTTAATAGAACGAAATAGATGGGAAAAGATGTCTAGAGGTCATCTGGTCCAACTCCCTGCTCAAAGCAGGACCAGCATTAGGGCATGTTTCACAAGGGTCTGTCCAGCTGAGTTTTGAATATCTCCAGTACGAAGAGACATAGTGTCTCTGGACAACTTTTCCCAATTTTTTATGACACTCATTGTGAATGTTTTTTTCTAACTAGTCAGAATTTCTTTTATTGCAATATGTGTCCATTGCCAATTGTCTTATCACTCTGCATCTCTAAGAGGAATGTGACTCTATCTTCTCTATACCCTCTCTTCAAGCAGTTGTAGATCTCCATTTAGATTTCTTGCTTTCAGGCTTTCTCTCAGCCTCTACTTGTGCATCTTGTTCTTCAGCCCCCTAATCATCTTGGTGACCCTTTTGCTGAACTTGCCTAAGTATGACAATATGTTTTTTGTGCTTGAAAGCTCAAAACTGGACACAGTACTCCAGGTGAGCTCTCATAAGTGCTGAATGGAATAGAATAATCATTTTGCTGGACCTGCTTGCCAACTCTTGCTAATAGAGGCCAGTTTTCTTTACTAGAAGGGTGCAATGTTGACTCAATTTCATGCCCACCAGGACCACAGGTCCTTTTTGCAAAGCTGCTTTCTAGGTGGTAGCACTCAGCACGTGCAGTTGAGTTGGGTTATTCCATCCAAAGTACAGGACTTTCCATTCACCTTTGTTGAACTTCAGATCACTCCGTATCTCTAGTCTGTTGAAATTCCTCTGAGTGAAATTCCTCCACCCTCCAGTGTACTGGCCTGTTCCTCCCAGTTTGATATTCTCTACAAACCCGCTGGGAGTATATTCACTTCCATTGCTCAGGTCATTAAAAAAGGCATTGAAAGCACTGGCCCCAGCATAGACTCCTGAGGAACAGCACTGTTGGGAACTCACTGTCAGTTGCCCTTTATGCTGTTGGTTGCAACCCTTTGAGCCGGCCCAGCCACTTTTCCGCTCATATTATAGCCCAAGTATTGAAACTGTATTTCATCAATTTGACTAAAGACTACTTTGGGACACCATGTGGAAAGCCTTGCTAAGATACTAATTTTAGTTGAATGAACTACAAAAGCATGGAGAAACAGTTTTTAGTCAAAGGCATGGGCCTCTGCAATCCCAGCAATGTTATCAGAGAGCTACAGAATAGGAGGTCAAACGTCTGACTTTGAATGCAACTAGCCATAGTCTGAAACTTTCACATGGCCACTGTGCTTTTGCCATTTGAGTGCTCTAGATAAATGGGAATACAACTACAAAGGCTCAGCAAATCATTCCTGATGATTCATCTTCATACTCGTCTCATCTTGCAGCTCCTAATATTTACTCTGTTATACCCTTTTGTAGAACAGCTGTTTTGCTTTCCCTGAAAATGTTAAAGGTGGAATATGCATTCCAGGCAAGTGCACAGTACTTTTAATCAGGAAATAATTTTCTTTTATATTTGGATCTAGTGAATTAGGGCTTGAATCTCACCATGCTGGGATATTCTTATTCTTGTATTTAATTAATTAAAAACATAATAATGTCCCATGTGTTTCGGTAGAGGTCCTCAGATTAACTAGGACTACAAGACTAAATTTACAAGCAGAATATTTAGTATTTTAAAGGCCTATTGTATACTTCAAGTCAATAAAGTTTCCATGGAACTTGTACTCTTTTTTTCTCTGAGGCTGCGTTCAGGCACCTCAGAGTAATTACTTGCTATTCCCTCTTAGTGCATGCCCTAGTCGCGTTGGAACAAGAAGGGAACCTCTACTGGGATGAGGCAACACCGTTTGCTTTCTTGTGTCTGTACTCTTGTTCCCATTTGAAGGAAATGCTTTCACAGAAGCCAAAACAGCTGAGGATCCATCATGCCTCAAAACTGCATTCATTTGCCCTGGTGGTGCAGTGGCATTAGCAGGCCCCATGTGAGTGATGCTTTATTGTGGGAGAGCATGTCTCCTGCTCTTACTTGACGTTTGTAACCCTAGAAGGCCAAGATCTGAAAATTTTCTTTCTCTGCCGAGGAGGACATACCAGCCCTGTCCTACATAGCTGTAAATTCATATATGTAACTGCTAATGTATGACAAATACCAGATATACTTTGCCCAAAGTGGTACGTGAAACTTAGATTTTCTTATCTTCTTTTAGGGATTTGTTTGTTTTGTTTTATTTTTTTTTTTTAATAACTCTAGGAATATTTCTGAACAAGTCTAATAAAGAATATATTTTGTCTAATAAGTTGGAGTGGTCTTTCTGAGTATTGCAAAATTCACATTATACATATGTGAGAAAAGAATTAACTCATAGTAAACCTCAGTGGGTACACTGATAGCAGTCCAGATGAGAGTGGCCCAGCAAACAGCCAAGACTGTTTCTGCAGTGTGTTCCTTTTGACATTTTGTGAAATGCTCCAGGAAAAAAAGGTTTCTTGTTCCCTAAACTAGTCCTGTATTGCGCACCCTAGACATAGTATGTAGTGACCGAAAGACTTCCCCAAGCTATGTTTTGCTACGAAAAATCCAACTTAAATACTAATCTACTGTCTATCATCTGTCCTGGACTGAAAAGAGAAAAGGGAATAGAAGACATTTTCTTGCTGAATAGGAATGAGGCAAAATGTTTTTTGAAACAACAGGCTGTGCTTAAATGGCATTTTCTGAAGAACTTCATCACCAGTGGCAGAATAGAGCTATTCCCCACACGCACCATGACTACTAGAAACAAACCTTGGTCGGTAACAGGTTGATGTGAAGTTACAACTCCATAAAAAGACACCAAAGTGGTACTGATTTATGGTGTGAAGTCCAGATCTTAAGTGAGGACTTTTCAGCAGGTTTTCTGTTCATCTCTTCTTTCCACTTTCTCTCTTGCTTAAACTGTGTGAGCTGAAAGGAATAAAACATTCAACATCCAACAAGAAATGAGACCTCATAAGATATTGCATCAGGCTTGTCACAGTACATAGAAAACCACAAATTGTTTCTAAAGGAAAACAGGTTATCTCTGAAATGACATGATAAAATGAGGAAAATGAAACTCAAGATGTTGTATGTATATGGAATGAACCTCATCGACAAAGGGAAAATCTCAGCCTAGTATGTTGAAACATGCAGGTGAAATCTGACATTCCTATTACAATGAAAATTCATTGAGAATACATGACTGACTTACTCTAGATCAGTGGGTTTTTCTAGAGAAGCACTTGAGGAACTATCACTATCTAGAAGAACTCATATACACAGATCAGTTTAAAGAATTCCTCTTGATTCTTTGCTTCAAATGCATACTTTTTTTTTATACAAGATTTACTTTCAGGTATTCGTCAGTGCTAGCAACGGACCCTCACTACAGGGAGTCTGTTGGTTCTGTGCTGTACGCGTGTTAGTCTTAGACATCGGATAGCATATGCTATAGCAGTTTATTCTCTCATAATATTATATCTTCTTGTCTCCAGTCATGATACAATTCCCAGCAGAATTGCCATTTGATAGCAGTATGGGCAGGATATCTCTCTGTTTTTATATTCAATCCTGTGTGTAGCACTATTCCAGGAGAATCTCTTTTACAATTCTGCTCAGAAAATAATTTTGACACAAACAAATTGGTTTTGCTCATGTTACCTTACTTTGTTTAGTTTTCTATTTTTTTCCTGAAGGTTGCATGTTCTTACACGTCTGTGTTCCAGTTATGATTGCAAGTTAAACTTTTCATAGTCTCATTTTTTTTTTTTCCGTTTTGTTGTCAGAACTGTTTGGTTTGGTATGATAATGTTGAAGTTCCATTTTGGATTAAGATTTTGAGTAGTTTTAAAGGCAACTTTGCAACTGAGCCTGATTTTCTGTATAGGCTTTTATAACACTGTGAAAAACTGAATACTAAGTCTCTGACTGGAGTATCTTCAGTGCTCAGCTTGCATGGATTCCTTGAAAATGGTAGCTTAGAAGTATTACAACTTGTATAACTTTTCCTGAATTTGATGCCTCTAGAATAGCTTAAATGCACATAAATACGGCTGATACATTTTCCTCAGTAATGGCTGTGGTATGGTTTATTGTCTTCCATGTCAGTTCACATTACAACAATTTAAGAATGACTGTAATCAGGCTAGTAAAAGTATTAATTTATTTGCTGCATGCTTCAGGAAGATTTTGAACTACGCAGTGTGAACTTTTATGTGCATTTTATCTCAGGACTGGAACAACACAGAATTCCAGCAGAGGGAACCCTCATACCTTATATTGCACATTTTGTGTTTGCATAAGACTTTTGTTTCTGGATGAGTATTTTGTTCTCACATAAATTTTTTGTCTTTTCAGTCTATGTAAAAAGTAAAGAGTAATCTACTGGACTTCAAAATAGCATGTAACTTGTAAAAAAAGTGTTTAGGGTTTTTTCTTGTCTTAGAAAACAAAGGGCATTGTACTGGGGAAATGTAATTTATTGCATCAAAAAATTCTCAAAGAAAAGCTACCAGTTCTATAAAGAAAACATAAAAGCTACTTCTTTACCTACCCACTGGTCAGGCCATTCTTCATTTTTTGCATGTTTTCATGTTCAAAATCTAGAACCTATATTTTAATTGTAAACTTTAAAAGGTGACCCTAAGAATTTATACTGGTCACATCTCTTCCAGCTGTGATAGACTCAATGTTTGGGTTTAGCACGGCAGATGAGTCAAGTTGTCCAGGTAAAAGCCTATTCCCATAGTTTTACTGAGCATATTTTTAGTATTTTCTTATATTATTTCAAAACTTTTTTATTCAGATCAAAGTAGAGCATGTGGAGACACTGAAGAAATTGCCATAAACCTGAAGTATATAACATAGTTCTATTGATTTATGTGTAATTTTAGTAACTTTCTGCAAACTTCTTTGTATACTGTATTTGATTCCACTCGTTCATATGTTCAGTGCAGGAAAAGACTAGTATGAGGCCCATAGGATGCTCAGACATTTTATGGCTGTTGTTTGCTGTTTCACCAATACAGTTAAACCTAAATATACTGTCTCCATCACTGGAATTCTTCCATCGGTGCTGTCAGCCACTCAGTCCTGGGGCCTGTCCAGATGCTTGGCCGTATATTTCCTAGGTGGTCCAGCCTGAAGTTCAGTAGCAGAGCATGTGCACACGCACATGCAAGCATACACATGCACACCCACGCACAGAATAGAGAGCATGCTTCCACAGATAATAGACAGAAATAGACTTTAATGGAGAGGCCAGGTACAGGGCTTGGCCACACAGCAGTACTGACCTGCAGCCTGCTTACCTGTGACCTGCCCCCTTCTAATTCCTCCTCCTCTTCAATTTTCCATGCCTGCTCTTCCCCAGTCCACCTTGATCCAGGCCACTATCTTTGTCCTTTTCCCTAAAGATCCTGTAGTAAGCTCTACACATTCCTACAGTCCCTTCAAAATGCCCCATAATAAGTTTTATGCAGTCCCACAAGCCTCCTCAAATATCACATAAAACATTCGGTCTTTTGTATGAGACCTCTATTCATGTTTGCCTTCATGTCAGTTACAAAGCGCTGGCTGACCCTTTCAACTGCTGAGCATATGAGTCCCAAAAGGCCCATCGGTCAGCGAGAGTTCTGGTCCTTGCTATTGTTTTGGTTATCTGCTGCTCTTTAGGGTTTGTGTACCCCTGTCTTTGATTTGTAACTTTTTTTGTTCCTTGTCTTTGTCTCCTACGCTGGATAGCCAGTAACTAAAAACCTTTCTGAACCAGATATCCTTACAATCCAGAAAACCTTACATTGTGCGTTTCAGCCATACATGCACTGCAGAAGAAACTTCCTGACTAAATTCTTTCTCTGTGTAGTTGTTACAAGGAGGATGCTCAGAGTCTCACAGAAATAATAGTTCTACAGTCCATCAGGTCCTACAAAATGAAATGAAGCAATTATACATCCAGGGGTAGCTGGTTGTTTTAGGCGTTCACAGAAGCATTAGCTGCTGCTTTTCACTCAGCGAGATCATTTCTCTATCTGGTGCTGTGGTTTTTGCATGTTTTTTTGCATTCTGTGCCACAAGAAAACCCAAAAACTTCTAGCCTTAGCCTGAGACACAACAACAAAGGAAAAAATGTGAACTAGGAAATAGATGTTAATGCATTATGTATAGAATTATCTGAGAAAATAGAGCAGGAAGAGGATTGAAGAGACCATCTGTTCCATCCTGCTGCCCCAACTCAGGCTTGACTCCATTTGAACTATTCATTTGTAGTAGCCTGGTTAACTTGTAATGTAAAAGCTCAAATTACAAAGCTGTTCTACAACCTCCACATGTAATCTGTGGCAATCTCAACTATTCTTGTCATGTGAAAGTTTCTTTTACATTCTGAAGTAAATCTTCCTTAATTCAGTTTTAAATAAATCATAATACACCACCAGCCTCTTATTCTGTTACTGAATTAGTGCTGCTATTTACATTGTTGAAGTGAAAGTATCCACACTGATGCTGTGAAAGGAAAGCTTAGCTCTTGTAATTTTTGACAAAAGACTTAAGTAGCAAAGAGTGGTATCAAGGCCAAAAAAAAAAAAAATAAAGAAGATATAGAAGAGAGTGGATTCTACTCTGTTGATGCAATTGGATTTCAATTCTAAGCCTGACATCTAAAGAAAGAGCATTTATGTAATCATTGTACTCATTTCTCGTTTCTCTGTTACACTGCTAAATTCAAGATCTTGTAATGCAAAAAAGAAATAAACCTTATAAGTAAAGCCAAGAATTTATTGTTGGTATAACTGAATTCTCAACAGAATAATCAAAAGAACAGTTATATATAATTAATGCAGAAAAAAAGGAAGAAAAATAATAAAAATAATATTACTACAAGTAAGTCTTAATAGTAATAATATGCTTTAAATTGTTATGCACATCCATCCACTGCTTTACTGGATCCTGGATCAATGGGTCCAGCCTTTCTCACAAAGAAGGCAAGGGAGCAGGGGGTTGCCAAAAAGTTCAATGTCCCATGTTCTTTGCTGAGAGGAGTCATGTTGTTGGTGGTGTTTCTTCATGTTTGCCAGGGAAGTATCATGTTGATGGTTTCTTCTTCACTCTAGGTTCGCTTTGGGTTTTTTTCATGTTTTCTGACACAGATTGGCACTCTGTTCTTTGCTGACATCTGCAACATCAAGTTACATCCAAATTTTGTATGTAAACTGTATGTTTGTATGTTTAACTGATGATTGATGAATTGTCTACATCCCTGAGGTCTCCAGTGCTACCCTGTGGCCTCTTTCTTACCACCTCCATGCCTGTACACTGCTACACTGTTCCCGCTGCTCTCATACCATCCCTGTGCTGCTCTACCACTATGTCGTTGTGCTGGAGTGGTAAATATTTCACTCTACACAGAGGAATTACTTGGTACTCTGTTTACAGAAAAGCTATGGTTGTACCATTAAAAGATAAGCACAAGTGGTTGTACCATTGAAAGTTAAGCACAAATAAAACTAATTCAGCACAGCAACCTGTTCAAGTAGAAAAATTGCTGTTACATCTGAACAAGCTAAAACAAAAGTCCAGGCAGGCCAAGTTCAAACAAAGCCTGCTGAGCCTCAGTCTTGACACCCTGAAAAGCCGGATCAAGGCCTGTACAAGCCTGTTACTAGCAATGGCTGATATATTTATGGCACTGATGGGCCACAAGAACCTTCCCTTACTAGCTTTTAAATTTCAACTTCCTTGTGGTTTAGCCTGACTGGACACCAGGTCCCCACCAAAGCTGCTCTATCACTCCCCAGTCCTCAGCAGGACAGGGGAGAAAAAATACAGTGAAAGGCTCGTGAGTCAAGATAGGGGCAGGGAGAGATCACTCACCAATTACTGTCACAGGTAAAACAGATTCGACTTGGGGAAGTTAGTTTAATTTATTACCAACCAAATCAGAATAGGATAATGAGAAATAAAATCAAATCTTCAAACCACCTGCCCTCCTACCCTGCCTTCTTGGGCTTTACTTTAGTCCTGATGTTCTCTACCTCCTTCTGTGCAGTGGAGAGGGACAGGGAATGAGGGTTGCAATCAGTTCATTACACGTTGTATTTGCTGCTCCTTCCTCTTCACACTCTGCCCCTGCTCCAGCATGGGGTCCCACAAACTTCTCCAATGTGAGTCCTTCCCATGGGCTGCAGTTCTGCACTAACTGCTCCAGAGTGGATCTCTTTCATGGGGTGCAGTCCTCCAGTGTGGGTCCCCCATGGGAAACCAGCAAACTTGCTCTGGTGTGGGCTCCTGTATCCATGGGACCACAGGTCCTACCAGGAGCCTGCTCCAGCATGGGCTCTCCACAGGGTCGCAGCCTCCTTCGGGCATCCCCCTGCTCCAATGTGGGGTCTCCCTGGGCTGCAGCTAGAGATCTGCTCCACCGTGGACCTCCATGGGCTGCAGGGAACAGCCTGCCTCACCAGGGTCTGCTCCACGGGCTGCAGGGGAATCTCTGCTCCAGCACCTGGAGCACCTCCTTCCCTGCTTCTGCACTGACCTTGGCGTCTGCAGAGTTGTTTCTCTCACATCATCTCATTCCTCTCTCCAGCTGCAAAATGCCATCAAGCAAGTTTTCTTCCCCCTTCTTAACTATGTTATCCCAGAGGCGCTACCACTGTCACTATGGGCTTGGCCTTGGTCAGCAGCGGGTCTGTCTTGGAGCCGGCTGGCATTAGCGCTATCAGACACGGGGGAAGCTTCTGGCAGCTTCTCACAGAAGCCACCTCTGTAGCCCCCCACTATCAAAACCTTGCAATGAAAACCCAGCACAAACTTGTGAAGGAAGGGGTTAAAAGTGATTTTAATAGAAGTGGCATTACTTAATAGTTGCTGTGAATTTGAAAAACTGATAATGCTTATCTATTGTCTAAATTAACTGAAGCAGAGAGTCTTGCATCTCCATACAAAGGGGTTAGTTCCTGATAGGGGCTGGGAGTCGCCTAGAACCGGTCAAGACTGACCCTGCTGTATGGATGGGAGCCAGGGGAGAACTGAGTTTGCGCAGAAACAAAGGTCAATCAGCGGACACCATGATGAAGAGGATGGGCCTTCGTCTTGGGACCCCCGACGACCACCACTAGGAGGCACTGCACAAGTGCAACTGGGAGGAGTCTATGGAAATTATTTCTCGGAACAGATTTTGATATGCAATGAGGATAGATGCATATGTATAGGTGTATTGGGAAATCTAATGTATATGTAATATTTGGTTGTATAAATTGAAGAGACACGTTGCTACTCGGCATGCATGACTTTGGTGGGACTACCCCCTGTGCTGCCCAGCGCCGAGTAAACATACCTACTTTACAATCTTACAGATTGTGGAGTCTGCTTTCCACACATCACTTGAAGGTTAGAAATTCAGAAATGCAAGAAGAGAGAAGACCACGAGTAATACCCAGTGAGAAAAGGATTATATAGAAGGTGAAAAAGTATGTGTTCTCCTTAGCCTGCCAGGTGACCATCCAGCCCATGTGTGCTTGCCAGGCGTTCAATGTGTGCACAGCTCTGAACCAGCTTCTGGGTGCATAGATGCCAGCAGGGCACAGAATAATGCTTGTGCTTTGTGCAGGTGTCAGTACAGCTTGGGAGAACTGGAGTTAGGTTACTTGAGCTACAGCAGTGAGAAGAGGACCTAGGAAATCAGACACTTATCAACAGGAAACTGGGCTATAACGACTTTCTTTGCAAGCATGTGTAGTGTGAAACTGAGACTCAGATCACCTCCTGCTTAAGGAAACCTGACAGTACCTTTAAGAATTTTTTTTACAGAGAACTGCTTTTACAGTTCTTTGTTACTTGCCTCTGGAGTGGCTACAGCAGCAATCCTGAATACATTTTAAGTTACTGATTACGGCAGTGTCTGATTGCTTCATCATCATCAACGTGCTTTTTTTTACATAATTCCTGTGATAGAGAGGAACGCTAGTATTCTGATTTTTGGGATGGGTATCTTAATCATGCCTCCTCATAGATACTGCAGGAGTGTAACCATCTTCCATTCTGAAGGAAATAGGTACCTAGAGACTTTTGACTTGTCCAAAGTCACATGGAAACTGAACCCAGGTTCTACATCCCACGTTAAGCAGTAAACCCCTACTTCCCACACGCAGACATCTCTATGTTCTTTTCAGTTTCAGAGGAGCTGTACTTCTTGTGCTTTCTCATTTCCCTAACTGCACTGGCACTACTAGGGGAAGGAAATTTCACAGCTCCACACAAAGGATAATACAAGTAATAACTATTGAATCTATTCTTGTGTAATGGACTTCATGAGACATGGTATGGTACAGTCCTATTTTTTTTTCTCAAGACTGTGGAAAAAAAACGTTGTTCGGTTAAGAAATCAGTCTAAATTACACTAGAAGCTGGATCCTCCATTGAGCCTTCCTCTGAAATTAGCAAACTGCTAATGAGTTGTTCCATGAGCAGCAGATTTAAGGAAACATGATCTTCTATAGATTTTTGCATTTTCTTTCTCATAGTTACTCAGAGCTCTTCCATGACACTTTCTTGGACATGTTTCTGCCGTACCTCTAGTTGCCCATGTGTCTTACAAGTACTGTCTAGGCAATGTCTAGGCATACATGCTGTCTTTAGCTCTGGGTTGCACAAGGGGGTTGTTTGCTGATATATTTTGACCTCATGATCTCATGCATAGAAGTCTTTCCTTCTATAGGGAAATTTTCTCTTTTCCATTTCAAGCCACTGATTTTTTATAAAGCTTGCAAGCACTTTATATTGTTTAGGCCGCTTCTCCCTGCCCAATGTGTTTGAAAGTAGTTGAAATGATTAACAGAGGACTGCCACATGGACAGATGGTCTGACACAAGGTACAATCAACTAAGCCTCATTTTGTGAAGTGAGGAAGAAACAAGTGATACTTTAAAAAAAAAAATAACCCACCCCCCCAAAAAGAACACCATAGGAAAAGAACAGTAGGTTTTTTATAGCTCTTTATCTAGCACAACTTGCACTGTGCTTTAGATAGAAAAACAATGTTTGTAAAGGTAACTGAAATTTGTTCCACAAAATTCTGTCTTGAATCCTCTTAAGCCTGCAGTGGTGTTTCTAACACTCAGTTGAACCATTAAGAAGCAAAATCTCTCTTCAAGTTGTAAACTCTCTTTTCCGCTTTTCCCCTCCATTTCTCACAACATCATACCCTTGAGCAGACAAAACCTAGGTACATGAATTGGGACATGAAATTCCTTGCCCCTTATACTCTTTTTTACCATTTTTCAGTCGCAATGGCATTTGTGTTTTATGAAGCTCTGAAACTTTGCTATTTCAGCAAGTACAGGAAAATATTGACTTCATAAAATTCCCAGACTAGTACACAAAGAAATAGGAAGGGCCAATAGGACAGAAATGTGTTACCTGAAGGCAAGTCAGATTTTCAAAGCCATTTTCTCTCTCTTTCTCACACACAAATTCACACGTACTCACATTCATCACAGACTTGGTGTCTGTAGACTGTGAGTGCTGATATCAAGGAGCGCTATGATCTAAAGAACTTCAGTATATTGACTGAAAACTCCTGGAAGTCTAAATAATTAACATAAAAGAGGTTACAATATATATGGCTGCTGAGAGAATTGTAGTATTCAAGTACACAAGTATTTTTTGCCAAAGCAAATTTTGCAATTGAAAATTACAATTTTACACAGTTGAAAGTTTCTGTTAAAAAATTAACATTAATTTCCAGATACTTTTTATTTTCTAAAGGGAAAATATAAATATATTAATTTGCTTTGTCTTTGTTGATCTGATTAAAAATATTTTTTTCTAGTTTTACTAGCATTTTACTATGCATTTAATTATAAGTTGATTCAAGAAAACAGTTGCAAAATGCATGAATCAATAGATTGCTCTGTCAGTGAACTGCTTTTGAGCTGCTCTAAACTGTGCTTTCAGACTGCCTTTTTTGGCCAGTCTTTCTGGAGAATGATAGCTGAAATAATGCACACAGATATCATTCTGAGTTGCATGAAGGTGAATGAAAGTTGTTGTTAAACATAGGAAAAGCTGGGACATGGAACTTCCAACTATAATTCAGATAAAACGAATGCCAATATGGAGCAAATAATTTAACTATGTGACTGACTCAAAATGAATCATTCCAGGTTGATTCAATCAACTGAAATGAAACAAGGCTTTTTTTTTTTTTTTTTTTTCCCGCTGAAACTGAATAATACAGATTTGCCTGGGGAGATATTCAATCAGGAGAAATGAAAATCAGTCCAATTTTGTTAGCATGACGGTTTAATAATCTGACCACTTAAATGTGCTATATAAAGTTGCCTATGATGTTAATTGTATCTATAACTGCATACTAAATGATCTCTACAAACTTAGTATAAAAGAATTAAGGCAAAAGAAGCCACCTGCTGTCTGACATCACTAAAATAAAATGGAACAAAAAAAAAAAAAGGAAGCACAATGATTAAAAAAGCAAAGAGAAGTGGTGAATAGTGGTTAAATTTTAAATTTTGATATAATAACTGAGAAATGAGAAGGCAGAAATATTACATTACTATTTGTTGGTTTAAGAATTTACTCTATGAAATGGATCCTATGTTATCTTCACCTGGAGCCTCAGGCTGAGATATTGAGTAAGGTGAGTATGTAACCACCACCGAAAATTAACCTGCCTTAATTCATACCCACTAAAGATTCGGTGTATGTGATGTACGTGGACACTAGAGGGAAGCACTTAACTGAGCTATAGCAGTTTAGGGCGCCGAAGAGGAAACTAGAACAGCCTACTGATGGACTCTTTGTCGTGTAATAGCAACATTAAAATTTTTCAGGGAGAAAACACAATTAGTGGACTAAGGAAGTGAATGTAGGCTATGAGGCTTATTCTTCCTGTAATGGATATAAATGTACTCTAAGACTTCAGTTTCTGTTATGGATCATGGACAACCGAGCAAATTATATATTAAACTAATCGCAGGTAATGCTTATATGTCACGGTTTCATCTTTTCTTCCTTTCTCTTGCAACTGATGTTTCCTAATTTAAACATGTTCCTTCTTCAGTACAAATGAAAGGAAAAAATCTTTAGGGTCTGATTCACTACCTTTTGTAGTTTTTATTTCTGGCCTGACATGGTAAAGGAAAGTCTTGTCTAAAGAAGCTTTTTTACTTTGTGCCAGAGTTAATGACTATAACACATTGGATCTCATGCACAGTTCATGAGAGCTGATTTAGCATTAATGCAGGTGCATAGAATGGCGAGAGCTGTTCACCTGCTCTCCCTGATGGAGGCAAAATGCTGCCATGATTTCTAACAAGGAGAAACTGGAGGAATGAATCAGGGAGATAAAACATATAATGTGTATATAAAAGTGGCTTAAAATGCATTGTAAATGACTTGTACATAGCTAGTCAAACACCTTTCTCTAGTAGCAGGATAATCTAGTCAATGCTAAAACACAAGGCTAGGTTGTCATCCTATTGGCAGCCCTCTGATTCTTCTGCCAGTGGAATCATTGGCAGGCAATCATATGCACAATATGCTGCTTCAAATGCAATCAGAGAAATGTGCATTTGACTTAACTGGGTAAAACTTCTCGCCTGATAATCACTTGCTAACTTATAATCACTTGATAACTTGTCACTTCTCTAACTAATTTTCTTGTTACATGTAGAAAGAAATTCTAGTAAAGTAAAATTTTTTATCCTCATGCTTATTGAAAATAGATTTTGTTCTGTTGGTTCCAGTAGCATTCAAAACCGCTATCAAAATTGCATTTCTTTTGAACTGATCTCATTATAGAGTTATTGCATTTATAGGAATGAAATTATTTTCTTCCAGGATTACTCTTGACAGACATTTACTATTCCTAAATGCTGCAAGCCTGTAGGAAGTGCTCAATCACTATTTCCTATTTGGTGTCATATTTCAGCTTTTTAGCTTTTGCCCTGCTGAGGAAATACATTAACAGGGAAAAGTAGGCCTAAGTATTCGGAGTCTATATGGCTTGTTTAGGCTAGAAGTGTAACTTACTAATATTAAGTAGAATTCCATTCAGTAAAGAAGTCTCAGGGTAGATCTTCTCAATGTACATAAATGCCTGAGGGCAGGGTGTAAATATTCTGGAGCCAGGCCCAATGACAGGGCCAGAGGCAATGGGCACCAACTGAAATACAGGAGGTTCCCTCTGAGCATCAGGAAACATTTTTTCACTGTCAAGGTGACTGAGCACTGGCACAGGGTGCCCAGGGAGGTGGTGGAGTCTCCATCCTTGGAGATATTCACAAGCTGTCTGGACACAGTCCTGAGCAAACCCTCTGATGAGTAGCAGTGTTGGACTACACACCTATGAGAGGTCCCCACCAACCTCAAATATACTGTGATTCTGAGATTCTGTGAAGTGTACTACCTGTAATACATATCACCTAGAAACTATTTATAGGTGTATTTATACAAGAGAAATGCACATTCTTTTAAATTGTAACATGCATATGTAATATTAGAGAATGATAAATTTTCATAGCAAATACCTAAATTTTCCTTCTCAAATTTCACATAAAAGTGGTTTTCATGGTATTGAAATTTTCAAAAATGTTATATTCTATTTTGGAGAAATTTTGAAACTCTTGCTAAAAGTTAATAGGGTCTTTTCTCCAGAATGAAATTTTTGTAATGATTTAATCTCCCTGACTACCAGATAATCATTCCAAGCTTTCCTGACAGGTAAAATTTAGAAGATAATTCACCTATCAGTGTCTATAAAGTTCTGTGCCACTGGTTTCATAGAAGCCTACATAGAACACCATCAGTTATTTAAAATCAGCAAGTAAATCAAAAGATTCACATACCATCCACAAGCCACATTATAGAAACTATTTTAAAGCTATCAGGTAACTTTTTTATCTGTCTGGAGTATGTCTTGATATAGCTTTGCCAGCTAACACTTTGTATTGTGCAATAAGTGATGCTATAAAAGTCTGCACAGTCTTCCAGAGAGTACAGATTTGTACAGAGAATTTGCCCATTTGTACATAAGCTACTATACAGACTGCTGGAGAGGTGTTCTGAGAAGGCGGAAAGAGATACAAGTTTCTCACAAGAGAAAACGCTATTTACTGGAAAGTGTGATGGATCCAGACGATGGCAGAGCATTGTTATAGCAACATCTAGACGTTTAATGCAAAAGGCAGCATATACACCCCAGTGGTCAGTTGTGGCAGATCTAACTTAACCTTCATGATCCACAGAAGTCGCACATATGACAGGACATATTAAAAACATTACTACTGTGACAATGACTTCCGTTATCTCTGCATCACTTTCCTGGGCCAAAAAAAAGGTGTTAAGAGACAAGATGATATCACCAATTTGCAGGTTCTGAGCAAGTCCTGAAATCTTTATTTCGGATTACTGCTTCGTTTCCTTTCCTATCAATTTGTCTTCTAATTCAATCTTACTGTTCTTCCATCTCTTGGTTTCCTGCTGTACAACGAGAACTTAGTCACCCAAACACATGGAGCTGTATTACTGTTTGCTGTGACCAGTCTGGTAGCCTGAAAGTATGTCCTGGGCAGCCTGGACTGTCGTGAAAGACTAAGAGGGAATTTACAGTGTTTTCTACAGCCAGAAGAGGAAAGGACTAGCTCAAATGCCTTTGTTTTATGCACTAAATGTTTTAGGAGACTATGTCCCACCTAGTAGAAACTGACCTTTAGTCAGGAAGGAGTGTTATATTTTCCCACTTTTTTTTTCGTCTTTCTCTTGATATCCTGTGCATAAACTGAGCTTCAGGTTTGAAGTTTCAAACTGAGGTGGAGATGAACAACCATTTCATCTGTGATTCTTTCTAGTGCTGTATATGGCAATCAAATCAATGGAATAAATTAAGAGAGTAGCATTTCAATCCATGAAGACTGAAATTTCCAAGCTTAGATGACAGTGATAGTACTGGAATGACATTAGGTATCACCCACTAAGCATACTGAGACTGCATTATACAGGCAACACTATGCTCGTATTATGCTGAGGAAAATTCTATGGATAGCCTAAAAGAGTTATCCAAAAGTAACTGTGTATTTTAGGGTTGACTGAATAGATCTCTAGGTTTCATTAAATTAATCTGATTAGATTGCTGTTGCTTATAATGGGAGCTTGGCTTGTGTGTAAACTTCTAAATTTAGGTGTCTAAAATCTGTGAGCTGTACCTCTCAGGATGACTACTGTAATAAAAAGACATCCAAGATATCTTGAAACTATCTGACTTGTGTAAGGCCGGTCTAATTTCACAGCAACATAGAATTTAGCTCAAAATAATATTCTGCCATGAAGGGTGACTGCAGTACAGACTATTTTGGAGACCTGCAGTAATTTACTTTGGGTAATAGAAGTTTTAGCATTGACTTAAATGGGATGTTATTTGGCAACCAAGTTGTTTACCAAGCTGTGCTATGCAACCTTGATGCAAAACGTGTTTATTCCTTGTTCATTAGTGCTAGGGATATAGAATGAATGCAACTGGTGAAATCCTTGCCGCTTTGATGAAAGAAAGACATACTATAATAACGTTACAATAATCTTTATTTCATTTTTATTGTGTAATATTGCTACATTTGCTTGTATGGACATTGAACTTGGCAGAGGTCATGCAGTGACACACAGCTCATTACCGTGGCTGGCTTCTGTTAAATCATAATTTATAGTGCATTCAAATAGTCAAAGTTCTTCTTGCCTTAAATGTGCAACATTGAAGTTACTGCCACATTTCTTCTGCCACCATGCTTGTTTTTAGTAACCTTTCTGAAAAACTTTTTTTTATAATCGTCTGGTATTAATGAAGAGAAGTCTTGGAGGAGACCTTATTGCAGCCTTTCCCTTTAAAGGGGACCTATGAGAAAGATGGAGAGAGACGTTTTACCAGGTTCTCTAGAGACAGGACAAAGGGTAATGCCTTTAAACTGAAAGAGGGTAGATTTAGATTAGATATAAGCAAGATATTCTTTAGTATGATGGCGGTGAGGCACTGGCACAGGTTGCCCAGAGAAGCTGTGGCTGCCCCCTCCCTGGCAGTGTTCAAGGCCAGGTTGGATGGGGCTTTGAGCAACCTGATCTAGTGGAAGGTGTCCCTCCCATGGCAGGGGGGTTGGAATGACTCTGTCATTCTGTTCTGTTCTGTGATTCTGTGATTCTAAGAACATATTTATCTATGAATTCCAAATAATTAATAATGTAAACTGTTTTATGGATGCGAAACTGCAGGCAGTTTTGAAAATTGACTAAATGTCTCTCTCTCTTATTTTTCGCTCTGTAACAAAACTGCTTTCTCTTTTTTTTAGGGATTTTTCCTTGGAGATTAATTAGGCCTTTCATTGGACTTAAAAAAGGAAAAAAGTAAAAAGTAAAAAAAGTAAAAGCATTCTTGTAAGATGTCACAGAAATTAAAAAGCAACCAATTTACAGATATGCTTCTTCAGTTATCCTCAGTCAGTCCTTTTGTCTTTTATATTTGCAATAACCAGTTTCAACTAACTCTCCTTAAATTCAGTAATTCATATTTCCTTTACTTTCTTGCAAATGAATTTAAAGTAAACACTTCATAAGCTCTTTTAAGATATGATCTTAAAAGCAGCTTTTTTGGCTAGGACATCATTTAGATTAATTTGGAATTGTCCAAATTTTACTTTCACTAGGTTCTTACCTGTTCTATTACTGGTGATAGGGTCACAGTACAGTATTACTGGTGATAGGGTCACAGTACACTCCCAGACTTAACTGGAGGGACCACAGGTAGCCACAGTTAGCGGACAGGTATGCAAAATTCTTGCAGAATTCTGACACAAGGCAAGCCCGAGAGGCCGGGGAGGGTGTACACAGTACAGGCTACCTCTGTGCTATTGTCTGAAACTATCGGTTGCAACATGGAGTCGTATTCTGGCTCTTAAACTTTAAAATTTTCTGAACAGTATTACTAGTGACCAATCAGTAATTAGTGACTAAATTAAACTTCTATTAAAAAAGGGTATTGTTCAATCTAAAATGACCTCTCTTTTTCCACTGTGAGTTTTGTAGTGTTTTAATAAATTTAGCAATCCACTTTAGAATATGCTTTTCAAAGTGTAAGTTTCAGCAGGGTTTTTATATTATTCCTTTTTCTGTTATCCTCAGATAACCTGCCCACGAAATTTATATTCACTGTCACCTCCCTAGTACAGCTGGGGATATACAGTGAAGCATTGAGTTTTTCTTTTATACCACTATGAAGGATTTTTTTTTTTAAATCCCATGACCTATTCCCATTAGCTGATAAGAATTATTTTCTAACCTCAGATGATGGCAACTACAGTTAAAATTCATTATTAACTACCTGTGTGGTGTTATACCAAGAGACCCATACCATACTGCGGTTCTGTGCTGTTACATTGTGTATGCAAACGTGACAGTTCTTGTTTAAAGACTACACAGTAAATATACAAAGAAGACAGAATGGGAAGCAGAACACTGGTACAAAAAAATGAAAGGTGGGAAAGGTCACTATAAGTAAATACAAATGTCTGAAAGGTACAGATATTGCCTAATAGATGTCATCAATAGAGCAATGAAGTCTGAAATAGCAATCTTGACTTTTTTTTGTAGCATTTAGACTTCCAGAGCCATATAGCAGGTTAGCAGGCAAACCAAGAGCAGATTCTGGGAATAGGAGCCAACTCGTCTTCCTTAGACATGTGTAACACAGACAGCTATTTCTGAACCTCCCTTTACATTCATTGTAGAGAAATAGACCTTTTTAGGATTCAATCAATCTGATGTATTCAAAAGGTCTGTTTTAGGGTTAGAGGATTTCTGTCTTAGGCTTCACTGTCTATAGTGATTAGATTTCTACCGATTATACATGGAGACTGAGATGAGTCAGATAGAGCAGACCTCTGCGTTTAGTCGGATGAATTCCAGCCTAAATCTTTTGACTAAAGGAACAATGCTTTTCGCTCTGGACCATGAAATCGTTCTGAATAAGAAGATAAAGCAAATCTAAGTAACCGCTGTGGATTCCAGAATAAGTTCAAATAAACCTTTTCCTCTTCACTTAGTTATGCCAAATATGTCTGCTTTGAAATTCTGGAGATATCTGACTCAACTGACTGTTTTTTATACTCCTCATCAATACTGTTCTGATTCTACCACCCTATTATCCCAGACAAGGCACAGGATTTCAGAGTGGGCCATCGCACAGGTACATGATTTACAGTCTCACATTATCTTATTTGCATGTAAACTAACCCAATAAACCAGTGTCTAATGAAGGAGGTCCCAAAATATCAGACATATGCATAGTTTCTGTTACTGACTTCTTATAAAAATCCCTTCAACCAGAAAAGAGTTCCAGGGATCCTAGCTTGTAATTTGTATTCCCATTATATTTAATAACTCTTTATACAATCCATCTAGGTCAGTTTAAAGGAATGCCTTGTTGCTACTTAGATGATTATGGGTAGCAATTCATTTAACGTGCCCAACGATTCATGTTTAATTTATTGAATTTAATGCAATATATGAGTGACCTCTGCATATGTAGTATTTTAAATCCACGCACACCGGCACACACTGCCCTCTGCAGTATTTTGCTTAAGTAATCAGCTTATCAATGCATGAGAGTTTTAGATATCGTGTGACTGTTTATGCCACTGTTTAATTTAATTCTCCTTGCAGTAATGAGTCTGTCTGGGTTGACTGGCTACCTCTCAGGAGCTCCATGGCTTTTATGACAGCAGTAATGATTCAAAATATGTCCAGTTCTATGATATGTTACCTTCGGCATCTGGTGTGAGCCATTGACTAGTGTTTGCATCTCATTGTATTTTTGTGTTGGGAAACTAATTAATGAGTGTCCTCTGTTTATAGCTGGAGGTATGAATGTTCCTTCAATACCTGGCAAGTAAAATGATATTTACATGAAATAATATCTCTTGTAGAAATAATATTTCTGTATGATAAGGCTCTGTAGGGTATACCTGTGTGATTCCCTGAGTCTTTTGTAGTGAAATTTTTCATTAATGTGAGGAGAGTCGAGACGGCCTCAGGGAAATTTGAGCTCTTTTATAATCCAGAAGTTCAGGTCATTACTTCTGGCAGACCTGTATTTTTATGCTTCCTATTAGCCTATTCTGTGTTCTGTTCCTGATAAAAGACTGTGCTTTCAGTTCTCATCATGATACTGAAACATTGCAAGACGGTGACAGGGGCAATGAAATTATTGAGGGAAAATGCTGTTGGCCTGACAAAATCCACATTGCCAGCAGTGTTTTTTGCCTTAACCACATTCCTTTTGTATCTCTAAACAACAGTACCCAACCTGGTGCTTGATATGTGTGATATCAAGTAAGGGGAAATTAGTATGGCATTCTTATCACTCAGTTACATAATTTTTTCTAACCTCTGTCTACATGACAACATTCTGCTTTTCACATTCACCAAATTGTGTGATTTTTTTGTTATATACATTTTCCTGGGTTTTAAGTCCTCATAGTAGGAAAACTGAGAAAAAGGACGTCACTGTAATCAGCTTTATTTCTGACTTCAGTTGAAGTAACTCAGAAAAAAAGAGTTCAGAAACTAGTTGTCTGCAAGCTTTGGTGTATTCCATCTGCTAAATATTTGGATTCTAAGCAGTAAAATATTGTTCAGTGTACTGTTTCTTGCCAAATAATTCCCAAGTAAACCTCAATGTGCACTGTGGTTACTACTGAGATGCACTAGTTTTAATTTCCTGTTAACAAATAGACCCCAAATCCCCAAGAAGAAATGGTAATTTCATGCTCAGATCTACACAACTTAGTTACACTAAGTTATACCCTGTAGTGGGTCAGAAAATGTTAAGGGCAAAATAGTATGGTTGACTGTCAACACAACAAAAACACTCAAATGTAGGCTAGAAAGACGCCTAGCAGAGGCATCTAGCACAAATATCCTAGATCAGACTTTCTTTTTTTAAAAAAAATAAATGTTGTGCAAATACGTTTATTGGCCCTGTAAACATTGAGGGCTTATAAAACTAAGCTATCAACTTTATAGGAGAAGGATTTGCTGGCATAGCAAACTTTTGCACTTAGTGCTAGTTTATTCCAGGATCCTCGGAACAATGGTCTGGCAGAGGTAAAATTGCGTAGTTCCATCATTGGAGTTATGATTTATGGCAACCCCTGACTTGTATGTATTTCTGTTGGTACCCGTTTGTTTTAGAAACACATTCATCTGTGTAAAATCAAATCAAAGGAACATAAACCCATAACCAACCACCTACACATAATCCAAGCTTGAAATGACTCCCTAGTCTTTAGATGTAATGACTTCGAGAGAAAAAGCGGGTTGCCTTGTAGAAAATCCCTAAGAGATTAAAAACAACAACAAAAATGTCCTGTTGCCTTAAACATATAAGGTAATTAAGTGATGAGAGTGTTAACAGCCAAATTTAGTGTCATTAATGCTCTTGTGGGAGTGAGAACTTCTTCTTGGACATTATAATTGATAGTAAAATCAGAAGCATGGCCCTGCGAAAGTTGATTTTTATGCCATTTTGGAATCTTGTTTAATGTTTTTCAAGGAAAACCAGATTTATGGTCACATGCCTCCAGGGCATGCCTCTTGTCCACCTTATGAAGATTTGCCGACTGTTCCCCTACAATGTCTTGCTGACTCTGCTGCCATTCCCAAATCTGGGTTCTTCAGATTTTGGGGTTCCATGTAATATAGGGAAGGATTTAGGCAAATCCTTAATAAATACAATAATGGTGAGCTAGATATTATAGCAACTGACTGGGCAAATGCAATAATTTCTTCACTGTTTTTCCATGCTTTAAGGTCTATGAAGTTGAGCTAATCAGTACTAAAAATAATTAATTTGCATCTACTCTATGTAGACTGTCATCCAAAGACTAACATTAAAATGCTTCTGGATGTGAAGCACTGAAATAAGTGGCTCCGTTTCAGTTGTGATGATCATACTGCTTTATGACCCTAGTAAAAGTTTGGACAGTCCTGGATGGGAGATTTTCTTCCTCGAGACTAAGAAACAGAATAGTTTTGTAATGAATGTAATAATGCCCTGTACCCGATATCCAGATGCTTCACTGACAAGCAATGGGGGCTAGAGTCCAGCACCTATCCATTAACAAGGGTACTACATTGCTACCTGACTGTCTGGATAACATCACTTGCTATTCTGTAGATGTCCTGTAGTGTCTAGAATAAGTTCCTTAATTAACCGATACTCTATTTTACATTTATTAAGTGAAGACAACAGTTGTAATGGTATTGGGGAATAAATACATTACAGATTTTGTATGTCTCAGCTACTATGGTAATGGAAGCAATATAATCTCCATAGAGGATCAATTTTTACTTTGTTTTTCAATATGATTTATGACCAATCCATGACTGAACCTGATCTTTAGAAATATCTTTGAAGCATACTGTACCATTTTTTTTCTGTCAGCTCTTGTAAGAATCCTGGGTTAGTTACATTCTGCCTGTATTGCAGCTAATGGGGAATTTATTGTCTTAAATGCATCTTCACTGGCAACAAGGCTTCCAGTCTGAGTTTCCTGGCAGCAGCCTGCTGATTTCAGAAGTGATATATTTCTATTGGTGGAAGAGATGCTCCTCTAATAGCCTTTTTTGATAGTGTCAATATATATATTACATGTAGCTGTTAAATTGCTCAGCAACTTTTAGTAATATATATCCTGTGAGATGTCACTTTCATTTCATGCTACACAGCTTTTCTTTCTTCCTTTAACTCTGTACATTAGCTTAGTTCCCTGTTCGTCTCTATGTGCTGAGGTTGTGTGATCAGAACAACAGTAGATGCAATCAAACTCACAATTAGACTGTGATTCACATTATGTAAAAGATTCATCATGCCAATTGATGTTAAATGACATGCGATCTCTAGGCAGTGATTGCACAAGGCTTTAATCTCTCCACATGCTGAACCCTGTATCTATAGTTGTTCAGCAAAGCTTAGTTGTAATCATTTTTGGACTAATGCCTTTCCATGATTTCGTTATGAAGGGTATAACAATGAAGCCTTTTTCTGCTACTTCTTTTAAATTCCAGGGTGTGTTGATTACACAGTTAGCATCCTGCATGTAGTTGACCTTCTGGGCAAAAATGGTAGAAGACTCATATTTTTACCATTCAGGGTTTAGATGTCTTACTGAAGACAGAAGATAATTTTTTATTCTTTATCCTAACATTCCTTTTTCCCTTCTTGGTCCACTGGGTCAATCACTTGGAAAATTTTTAAAAAGACAAGTGCATATGGGTTTCTTTCAGGACCTCAATCCAAAAAGCAGGCATTTTTGTAATTTCTAAGATGAACAAGCATCTTAGACGAGATGGCTCTTCTAAATGTCGATTTTCAGGACAACGAGTCTTAACCGTAGCCTATATCTTCATGTAATTTATTGTAGATATTGAAAATTAGACTCTTTATATGAGCATTTCTGAAAGACTGCAAGTATCACTCCAGATCTCTGACCCAAGCAGTGAGTGACCAGTGTATGTGTGCATATCAAGAGAGAAATGTGGAGGAAAATCATAACTCCACATGATGGTTACTGATCGGAAACTGTGCAGCGACTGGACGGGCAGGGGTTTTCCAGCCTTGAATTCTAAGCAGAAGTGGATTTGTCTTTAATGCCTATGAATGACAAGGAATACATAGATGCATGACTAAACTCTCTTTCAAAGAACTGAGTATGACTGAATGGCACTCATTTTTTTTTTGTGAATAACTTATCAGGATGAGAAATCCTTTGAGATATGTATATCAAAATAAAAAATCACAAATATGTAAATTGTTATGTCTTTGGTCAATAATTGAAAACATTCAATCCCAGAACTGTAAAAAATTAGTCTTTGTCTATTTTGGAATTCATGCCGTGTCCTATTTCATTAAGCAGGAAATGGAGACAATTAAGGATCAGCCATAAGCTGTAGTCATTGACTTCTGATAGAATACTTTGAATCTATTTGTGCTCAGAGTTCTTTTAATTAACTACTTTTTCTACAGGATCAAAGACAACTGGAGCCAAAACCCACTGAAAGCAGGAGATAAGATAAAGCTTAAACAAAAATGATATTCTGTAGTTGGAAATCCCATTTTTCTATTCACACATGGCTCTAGCACAAAAGCTATGTTCCTCAAGCAGATTTACGACCCCATGAAAGATGTTCTGGAGACTTCCTGAAGTCCAATAGGGACTTCGCTCTTTTTACTGTTTCTAACACTACTGAAAACTGTGTTCAGCTAGTCTAAATATGAAGGGCATTATAAAACTATAATACAGATGAATTTTTCATGAGAGATAGTTATGGAATCTGTTTTTATTTTCAGAGGCAAATTGTGTGTTTGTATGGATCAAATATGTTGCACCAGAATAAGACCTCTGTCTGACAAAGATTTGATTTCTGGATTCCATTTCACATTCTTGTGATTTGATTCCAGTTTGCACACCACTAGCAAAGCCTCTCAAATCATGGCATACCAAAGATGTCTTTATATGTAGCCACTCTGAAATTCTTCATTCATAAAATCAGTGCATGTGCAATAAACTAAGTAGACTGAAAAAGACTGGCCAAATCATCTCATCCATCTCAAGGAAAATTTTTGAGTCAGTTGTTAAAACTCTTACCTAAAATAGGTGATCTCTATACTTGTAGATTTTGTCTTACAGTGCTTACTATTGACAGGAGGAATTAAAACTCACCAGTCTTCATGGATCTATGCCTTTAACAACACTGTGCCATACTATGTAAGTATAATTACCTATTACTATGTACTATGTGGTGTGGAAAGTCTCTGGCATAGCTGAGCCTTGCATAAAGGCGTTTTCACTTCTTAACCAAATATATAGCAGAAAAGAGTCCTCTTTAATTTGTAAAATTTCATAATCATGACTCATTCTTTCAAGTTCTAGGCTTTTGAGCAACAGGAGTAAAAAGTGATATTTACTAGGCAATGTCTATATATTTCCTGTTGATTCGAGGAAATTTAGTGTATCCCATGGGAAGAAACAACAAAAATAAGTCATTGCTCACCCAAAAATCTCAATATTGAGTTTCTAAAAATTTTTGGTTTATTTTATACCAAAATAGCTATTTGATTAATTTCATAAAAATGCAAGAACAAGGCCAAGGATAACAGCCATAGTTCCCTGAGCAAATATGATGCACAAATTCAGTAAACCATAAAAAAAAATGAAAGTCTGGTTTCTCAGCAGTTGTAAATATGTAGAAATACCTCTCATATACCTTCATGTATTATTTTGTTTTTTTAAGATAATGTGGCTATGCAAGAAATTGGAGTATTTTTCATTACCTTTCTTTATTGTTTTTGGAAACTGTTTAATTGGATAATGTTTGATTTTGATTAATACAGACAGTAAAAGCCAATGAGAAGCTGAAAATTCTCTAAAGCAGTTTTGCAGAGCAATATCTAGATGCTTTAATTTTAAATGTCATAGTGCCATTTTTTGTTCTGCCATAAGTAGACTCACAGCAAAACTTTGTGTGCAAAAATAGAAATAGAAAGAGATGTCTTAGAGGGCAGGCAGATGATTGTTATAAGTCTGTGACTTGGCAGGTTGCTTCTGGTCTACATTCCATACAAAAATGATGGACCAGATTCAAAGTCTTTTAGATGTGTACATCTTCCTCCTGATGCTCCATTCTGCTGTATTTAATTAGCACAATACCTCTAGCATCTTGACAGAGACTGCATAGGCATAAGAAATATAAGGTTTAAAAAAAAAAGGCATAAAGTAATGAGAAATAAATCAGTACTTGTATAGTACGAGTAAGTCTCATCAAAATATTTTCTCTCTTTGCATTCTTGAAACAAAAATCAGATGTTGTATTCAGAAGCTATATACTTAGAAACGTTTTGTACTTAATATACACTATAAACTTGGTGTTGATTGAATTTTGATGACCAATGACATGGGGGTTTGAGCTTACTGAAAATCAGCTCATCTGCCCTGGTGAGAGTCTGATGATTCAATTCAGAAAAACACTTATACACATGCTCAACTTAAGCATTAGGTAAGACTACTGAAGTCTGTGAAATTAATCTGGTAATAAGCATGGAAGTGTTTTATTTATTTGGATGAGGAGCACAGAAAACACGAGCAGAAAAATAAAATAAATAATTTTTGAGAGTTTCACTAGTATCTAAAGAATGATCCTCAGAAAAACCCCAGCATTTGCCTGCTGCAGAATCTGTGGTTTGGCCTCCTCAGCTATTCACAATGCCACATAAAATATCTGTATTATGACTCCTGTTGTGAACTGAAAGTAGCCTAGCTTCATAAGCTCAATGCTGTTCCCAGGCTTATATATTTAATTTTTCAATTTTAGTCTTCAGTAAGGGAGAAAATAGGGTAACTGCTGACATAGACAGACTTACAAGAGACCACTCAATCTGTTTAACATATGTAGATATTTCACTGGTTAAATTTAAATGGCAAAATCTGTCCCAAAGGCCATTTACAAGAAAATATTCAGCTGGCCATTTGATTTTAATAGATCTAAATTTTTTCTCTAAATGAGCTTGATAATAGAAACATATGTCAACGGTAGCAATATTGAGGGCCATGTGCCAAACTTCCTTTGTTGCTCGTGATTGAACACTGGAACTCTGGATGTTCTCAGATTATTTCCAGCTAGCACTGCAGATACTGATTTTGCTCTTCTACTCACTGAGCAATAGGCATGTCCAATTATATCTATCACTTACTAGAATCTTTATGCACCTGCAATTTATTTTTTAATCAAAACAAATCTACAGGTGTAAACTTAAATTAGAGCATCATTTTTCAGATGTGAACATATAACATTGATTATTACTTTTCCATCTCTGTCTACCTGTGATTTGTCCATTCATCTCCCTGTTGATTCACAGTGCTGCACCATCACTTCGCAAGGGTCTATCTCTAGATACATAGCACTACCAAGAGATAAGATTTTCCTTAACATTCCTTCAGGAAGAATTTAGAGATACACATTCAGAAGTTTAAATTTAGAAATGTCGTAGTTCACTAAGGGTCTGTGTAGCAGAGTAATGTCTTCAGAGTTTTGACATAACTCAGAAGCATGCTGTCACCAACCTTTTTCTCTTAGCCTGGCAGGTCTAATGGTAGTGAAATCAGCAGAGCACTTTGAAGAGTACCAGCTGGTGGTGTGGGAGCCCCTGGGGAGCCCCTGGGGAGCCACTTGCAGTTCTCTCCAAATACCGCCTTAGGAACTGCATAGGTCTTAGATAATGACACTTATTGAATTTGGAGTGTGATACCCAGCAGCAGGAGTTTCAGGACTTGTGCCATGGCCCCGAGTACACTAGCAGACCCTACAACCCCTTCCCCACTCCTAGCAGTTTAACTCACAGTCTTCAAGGCCTGCCGAGATATGGTGCCACTGTGTAGACATGGATCAGATTTTTGTGAAATTAACTGTGTGAGAAAGATCTGTCTCATCTGGAATCTTCACCCATGCAATACCTGCCCTTGGCTCAGGAGCTGCATTTAAACTCAGGCTTGGTCCTTGCCTGGGCTATACTGTAGGTATGCCTGCACCTGGCCTTGTACCTTGTGGATTCTGACCTTGCCTTGCTGACTTGCCTTGTCATGACTGCAAGCCTGCCTCATCCCTGAGGGCTTGTCTGGAGGTCACTGGACTGGCTAATGATGGTGATTATCATCAGATCTGCTGCTCTTCTTGTCTGGGTCTTCTGCGACACTACCCCTGCTTGATTTGCCATCACCTTTGGAGCACTTGCTCACCTTCCCTTTGGAGCACTTGCTGCTAAGTGACAATGTAAAATTAATAAAATGCATTTCAATGAACCTAAATTAGCCGCTCCTGCAGTTAATTTGCTGTTTTATAATGTTTTATAATTTTAGATTATTTAGGTGTTTTATACTTTTCTGTAGAAAGTTCTTCCTTATTTTTCCTTGACCAGTTTAAACTACTTGGAGGTTTAGGTGGATATTTTTGAATACATAAATAATGAATATATCGGTGGTTTGCAAATTCCTTGTGCTCTCATTAACAGCAGTGTCTCATTCCCATTTTGTCCCTTGTTGCTGGTAGGCCTTTCCACCCTAACAAACACCAAAACTTACCACAGTGGCACAGAAGAAATACCAAGTAGCAGCGATAGCTTGCGGTTCCCTGTTTTATTCTACCTTAGAACTGGGCAAAAGAGTAGTTGCATGTATTTAATTAGAATAATTTTGTTTAGAAGATGCTGATTCATCAAAATATGGTTGTAGTTAACAGCCAGTCTTGTTGATATTCTTCACTATAAGCTTTTAAAACAGAGTATTTTCTATTGATTTCACATAAGATAATTTTAAGATGGAAACAGAGCTGAAGAATGTACTGCAATACAACAGCAGGTAAGGCATAAAGAAAAAAACAGAAGGAGGAAATATGAGAGAAATTAAAGAAAATAAATGAAAAAATGAAGGAAATTCTAATTAGTGCTTGCTTGAGGCAAGTTTAGTAATGCTGCAAACTCATGGCAGAACCACATTAGTATAAAATAGCTCCATGGAAGTGCATTTCCTAACAGCTGTGCCCAGCTGAGATGCAGCAATCCCTATAAAAGAACTGAGATTCATGTGAAATTTCTGCATTCTGCAGAGTAAGGTTTGAATATTTAAATTAAGGTTGGAATATTTACATTTTTGGATTTTGTTTTTACCAGTGTTAAAATATTTCTCCCAAGTTAGTGTATTCTTTCCATAAATGAGCTGAAATTCTGAAAACAGAAAATAGCAGATATTTTTCTTAAGAATATGTTGATACTGTTTGTAAAAAAAACAACCCAAAAACTCAAGAAACACAAAAAACCTAAACTTATATAGGAAAATAATATTTG
Source organism: Opisthocomus hoazin (assembly GCF_030867145.1). Classification (NCBI taxonomy): domain Eukaryota; kingdom Metazoa; phylum Chordata; class Aves; order Opisthocomiformes; family Opisthocomidae; genus Opisthocomus; species Opisthocomus hoazin. The sequence continues at coordinate 81,390,224 of NC_134417.1, forward strand.
TTTACATTTCCCTCTAGCTGAGATGAAAGAAATTATTCTAATAGCTTATTAAGATTTTTATAAAGTCAAATGAAGAGAGAGAGAATATTAGCTTTCTTTTGTCAAAGAGTTAACAGTATATGATACCCATACATCCTTCTCTAATATAAAGTAGGTAATAAATATATTTCCTGTATTCCTGAGTGTAATGAGTAAATGAAAGATGAAGGGAGGTACTTGGAAAGGGGAGTTTACTTTTAATGGTGGGTACCACAACACGAATCTATCTGTCTGTTCCTTACACTTTACTCTGCACTGACTGTTTGAACACCAAAATACACTATATAAACACTTGAAAATAACATGTAACAATCTGCTTGCTGGAGTTGTAAACTGGATGTTCCGCAGACTGCTGGCGGGTTAGAAAACCCAAGCAAACAAAGTCCAAACATTTTTGCTAACGAACAACCCAAAATCTCTAACATTGCTTGTGGATTTCTCTCACTTTCCTACTTTTCTTATTCTCCTTCACTGTCCTGTATTTCATTTGCTCTCTCTTTTCTTCAAATTAAGCCATTTTACAGCTTTTATATTTAATTTTATGGATTTCTAACATCGGTCTCAAATTAGATTGTATCCTTTACTTGACCAAGTGTTCAGACTAAATCCAGGCCAGTGCTGGATTGATGTCATTATTCAGCCACTAACTTCCTAGACTTATATTTAGATACAATGGTATATATTTAACCAATGGCAATTTCAACTCTTTCTGCTGTATGTGCACAAAACTGCCAACCTGAGCTGTGCATAAATAATTAATCAGCTGTGCAGAAAGCACGGAGTACAGTGTAGACACATTCTCTGGATCCAATCTATGAAAGGAATGAGAGGGATTTTTTCTTAAAAATAAATAGTATTTTCTCTCAAAACAATATTATATGCATTCTTATATATTTATCTAGACTTAACCTTTAAAGGAGAGAAATATTTTGAAACTTCATCTAAGAGCTGTGGTAAAAGACCTTTAAAGAATTTTGTTTGTGTGTTTCAAGTGAGCTGTCTATACTCACGCATCTGCCACAGGTGATGTCTCTGTAAGAGAGCTGGCAGAAGGGAGTATGTACGTGTGCCTCAGGACCTTTCCACTCTGGCATCTTTACATAGGCCTTCAATAAAGGTGGGATTGAAGGCACCAGACTTTGTGCGAGAGCTCCTGCAGCTCAGGCACGTGTTTTCTTCTTATGACTGTGCAATTAGGGTAGTGTCCTCCAGGACAGCTGTGGAACGGACATGGGAGGCAATTTCTTAAACCATTGCAACAAGAGTCACTAGAGGTCATCTTCCACATTATTAAATATTAATTGTATACATATACATGCAGAGATGTGCGCACAGAGTTCATTCTTCCCTTGTGTAATGCTGTGTGTTTAAAAGACAAAGAAGCCATGTTGGTTTTCTGCTTCTGATAAATCAACATCTTTGTCCTCAGAGACAGCTATTTTGTGTATTATATTAGAGTCAAACATTGTTTATAATCACACTTTTTTATTTCAATCAGGTAGCTATCCATTTCATGAAAGCATTTAGATTTTGATGTCATACAAATTATATATGAATCTATGAAACTTTTGTGAATAAATCAGGCAACTAGCTCAAATAATATATCCACCTATGACTAAGCAAGCATTGTTTATAACTACTTATTACTCTGTGTATGCCTACCATGGCCACAGTTGCTTTCAAGGAAAACAATTTCTGAATTTTGATGATATAAATAACAGCAAGATAGAATATTACTATGACCCTCTGATACTTTTAGCTTTTTTATTTTTTTTCTTCAAAACAATACTTTTCAGATCAATTGAGTTCATTTAATTAAGTTTGTAAAAGATTTTTGTGTTACTATCTCCACTGGAAAATATTTAAAAGGAATATTATCAGTTAAGTGATCTGCAAAAGTACTAAATAATTTATAAACAAAAGAGAGGGGAAAGAAATTTTCTTCTTTTCCTGATTTAATAAGAATAAATAATTTAAAAAAATTGATAGTGGCAGATTTGCTATTATTGCTGTTTGCTACGTGAGGGGACTGGAGCATCTGTCCTATGAGGAAAGGCTGAGGGAGCTGGGCTTGTTTAGCCTGAAGAAGAGAAGGCTGAGAGGGGACCTGATAAATGCTTATAAATATCTCAAGGGTGGGTGTCAGGAGGATGGGGCCAAACTCTTTTCAGTGGTGCCCAGCAATAGGACAAGGGGTAACGGGCACAAACTGAAGCATAGGAAGTTCCGTCTGAACATGAGGAAGAACTTCTTCCCTCTGAGGGTGACAGCACTGGAACAGGCTGCCCAGGGAGGTTGTGGAGTCTCCTTCTCTGGAGATATTCAAGACCCACCTGGACAAGGCCCTGTGCAGCCTGCTGTAGGTGACCCTGCTTCAGCAGGAGGGTTGGACTAGATGATCCCCAGAGGTCCCTTCCAACCCGTAACATTCTGTGATTCTGTGATTCTGTGATTACTGCACTGCTTTCTCACTGCTTTTGTGAGTTTGAAGAGCCGAGATAGAATAATTTACAATTTTCTTTTTTAAAAAAAAAGAACAGCTTTATTGCTTGCATCGTGTTATGATACTGCATAGCGTCAAAATCACCTTTTGACTGAACACTCACTTTTCATTAATTAGTCACTTAATTTTTGTCCTTGATTTTATATTTTTACTTGAATGATTTAGATTTTTTTTTAAGTGTTTGAATAAATAAGGAGCTGATAAAGCTGCTGACAGATAAGCAGAAGGAAGTCAAGACCCTTTATTGGATCTCAACAGCGTTGTTCCAGTTCCTTCCCAAATGGCAAGCCCTCTGGCTCTGCCAGTCCTGGGCCTCCCTTAAACTGACTGTTAGTGGTTTGTAGTCAGCATGGATTCACCAAGGGGAAATCGTGCCTGACCAATCTAACAGCTTTCTACGATGACATGACTGGCTGGGTAGAAGAAGGGAGAGCCATGGATGTTGTCTACCTCGACTTCAGCAAGGCTTTTGACACAGTCTCCCATAACATCCTCCTAGGGAAGCTCAGGAAGTGTGGGCTGGATGAGTGGTCGGTGAAGTGGATCGGGAACTGGCTGAATGGCAGAACTCAGAGGGTTGTCATCAGCGGCGCTGAGTCTACTTGGAGGCTGGTAACTAGTGGTGTCCCCCAGGGGTCAGTACTGGGCCCAGTCTTGTTTAACTTATTCATCAATGACCTGGATGAAGAGTTAGAATGTACCCTCAGCAAGTTTGCTGATGACACCAAACTGGGAGGTGTGGTAGACACACCGGAAGGCTGTGCTGCCATTCAGCGTGACCTGGATAGGCTGGAAAGCTGGGCAGAGAGGAACCTGATGAGGTTCAACAAAGACAAATGCAGGATCTTGCACCTGGGGCGGAATAACCCCATGCATCAGTATAGGCTTGGGGTGGACCTGCTGGAGAACAGCTCTGCGGAGAGGGACCTGGGTGTGCTGGTGGACAACAGGTTAACCATGAGCCAGCAGTGTGCCCTGGCTGCCAAGAAGGCCAATGGGATCCTGGGGTGCATCAAGAAGAGTGTGGCAGCAGGTCGAGGGAGGTTCTCCTTCCCCTCTACACTGCCCTGGTGAGGCCTCATCTGGAGTACTGTGTCCAGTTCTGGGCTCCCCACTTCAAGAAAGATGAAGAGCTACTGGAGAGAGTCCAGCGAAGGGCTACAAGGATGGTGAGGGGACTGGAGCATCTCTCCTACGAGGAGAGGCTGAGGGAGCTGGGCTTCTTCAGCCTGAAGAAGAGAAAGCTGTCTGCTACATGAGGGAACTGGAGCATCTGTCCTATGAGGAAAGGCTGAGGGAGCTGGGCTTGTTTAGCCTGAAGAAGAGAAGGCTGAGAGGGGACCTTACAAATGCCTATAAATATCTCAATGCTGGGTGTCAGGAGGACGAGGCAAGACTCTTTTCAGTGGTGCCCAGCGACAGGACAAGGGGCAACGGGCACAAACTGAATATAGGAAGTTCCATCTGAACATAAGGAAGAACTTCTTCCCTCTGAGGGTGACGGAGCACTGGAACAGGTTGCCCAGGGAGGTTGTGGAGTCTCCTTCTCTGGAGATATTCAAGACCTGCCTGGACAAGGTCCTGTGCAGCCTGCTGTAGATGACCCTGCTTCGGCAGGAGGGTTGGACTAGATGACCCACAGACGTTCCTTCCAACCCCTACTATTCTGTGATTCTGTGATTCTGTGATTCTGTGGTTCATGCATGGAAGAATCTCCTACAACACATCAATACACAGATTAAGTATTTACATGCGTTTAACTGCTCTAGTGCCAATTCTTCTTTCAGTTTTTGTAGTGTATTATGTTCTGTCAATAAATACAGAGTACATGGGTAGTATACCAGCTTACCTCAAGTATAGCGGGTGGTTTTTTGTACCCAATAGCTGGTTAATCAAGAAGCATAACATACAAATAGACATGATTTGCTTACAGGTTCATTGCCATAGGGGAAAGCGTACAGTGAGACTGCAGCACTGTTCCACACTTCCCAGGAAGTAATTTTTATCTAGTTCTTGGTTTTTACAAACTGTTGTGATCTGATCAGTTCCCCAGAGTAGGCTTTTCTTCCTTCTCTTTTTTTCCCTCTTCACTAGACAAATGCATCAACAAATGGTAGGAGGGCTGGCTCATCTCCACTGAAAACAGCATGCAGGATAATTTTGCCATGTGACTCACTTTCTTCTTTGACTCTAAAAGACATTTGAAAAAAGAGTGGCATTAATTTAAATAGATTTCGCATAAACAGGATTTACTAAAAAAAATAAAATCCTTGCTTTCATCTCATTTTTTAAAAAGTACAGGAAAGAAAAAGCCTACTATGTCGTTCCAGCATTTTAAAACATTTTTGAAGAATGAAAATATTCTCTTAGTGAGTTAATGGAACATATTTGGGGAAATGTTTTTACAGTGAAGAATTTTTACCTCCATGTACATCACTGCTTTCTTTGTCTGCCAAGGAGAAATAATGCTTTTTGCTACCTCCTGCTCTTTTATAGCTAGAACTTCATCTAACCTTGACTGGGGTCATGGCATGGAATGAATTGATAAGACATACTTCATTTAGGATTCAATAACAATGAGACTGACAGAGCCTAGAGGGACTTGCAATCCTAATGGAGAGTTTATCAGCACTCTTAGGGAGGAAAAACAATATGACTTGGAGTAGTGGCTTCCTGTGTGCAGGTCACACAAGACAAATGTAGCCAGGAGGCTAGTGTAATGTGTTCTCCCAACATTTTAAAGAACATCAGAGGTGTTAAACATGTGAAACAGGGAAGTAGTCTTAGCTGATTCTTACTGGAATATGTATTACTCCATTTTGTGAGCTCCCTTCCTTTGTTCTTTTGTTAATCTGTGCAAGTTCTCCTGTGATACAATGGATTCTGTTACGTTCGCTGTGGTATGGGAAATTTCATTCAGTTTCTCTTCTAGCAGCCTAGCTCCTAGCTGAGCATCTTGTTGTAAGTGACATAAACAGTTTGTCAGAGATATCTTTCACATACATTTCAGGAGGTCAGTGAGACACTTGATCCCATTTCTAGTGCTGGAAAAAAAAGAGGAAGCCTGAGATCTGACTGGCACTCCATATGTCAGGAGATTTTGCTGTAAATGGAAAGCAAAATCTTGAACAGAAATAATGCAAGTAGCTGCATGGAGCTCTGCGCTTTTGGTGCCGATCTATTTTCGTCTCAAAAAGCTTAGGAGAGTCTAAATTTGCACTCTAGAACCAAGCTCAGAAATAGACACAATTTAGTTTTGTCCACCAGCAGCATTAGTTTCTGATTACTGTTAGTATCACTATTGATACATATCATACCAGATTAAAAGCAAAACCCAAAACAAATCCCTAAAAAACTGTGGGAAAGAATAATTAATTAATCAGAATAATCTGTCTATTAATGAATCTCCATGAATCACCATGCCATTGAGTTACTTCTCTGTGATCTCTTTCTCCTGAATGGTGTCCATGCATTGCCTTGCAAAGCACCAAGTAGTGCAGGCCGAAACCAAGCCAGGAAGCGTGCTAGAAGTTTAAAACTACAGATGATTACCTGTCCATGAATTAATTTGAGTTCTGGTATTGTTCAGTTTACTGGTATAGACGGAGCCTACAAATTTTGCTTTCCTTGTCTTATACTGATCTCATCATAAAGGAGAGATGCAGTTCAGGTTTTGCATTCAGGGGCTTTGTAGAGCAGGGAGAAAGATGCCCTTCAGACTAAAGACCAGGGCAGTACTGGAGATAGTTGCATTCTGCACATAGTCAGTAAAACCAGATGTAAAATGATACATTTTCCTATATCAGTTTAAAACCTGCCTTCAGAAAATTTAACCTGCTAACTACTTTTGAGTGAAGATCTTCACAGAATCACAGAATCATAGGGATTGGAAGGGACCTCTGGGGATCATCTAGTCCAACCCCCCTGCCAAAGCAGGGTCACCTACAGCAGGCTGCACAGGACCTTGTCCAGGCAGGTCTTGAATACCTCCAGAGAAGGAGACTCCACAACCTCCCTGGGCAGCCTGTTCCAGTGCTCTGTCACCCTCAGAGGGAAGAAGTTCTTCCTTATGTTCAGATGGAACTTCCTATATTCAGTTTGTGCCCGTTGCCCCTTGTCCTGTCGCTGGGCACCACTGAAAAGAGTCTTGCCTCGTCCTCCTGACACCCACCCTTCAGATATTTATAGGCATTTGTAAGGTCCCCTCTCAGCCTTCTCTTCTTCAGGCTAAACAAGCCCAGCTCCCTCAGCCTTTCCTCGTAGGAGAGATGCTCCAGTCCCCAGATCATCTTCGTAGCCCCCCTCTGGACTCTCTCCAGTAGTTCATCTTTCTTGAACTGGGGAGCCCAGAAATGGACAGAGTACTCCAGATGGGGTCTCACTAGGGTAGAGCAGAGGGGGAGGAAAACTTCTCTTGACCTGCTGGCCACACTCCTCTTAATGCACACCAGGATCCCATTGGCCTTCTTGGTATCCAGGGCATACTGCTGGCTCATGGTTAACCTGTCATCCACCAGCACACCCAGGTCCCTCTCCACACAGCTGCTTCCCAGCAGGTCAGCCCCAAGCCTGTACTGGTGCATGGGGTTATTCCTCCCCAGGTGCAGGACCCTGCATGTGCCCTTGTTGAACCTCATCAGGTTCCTCTCTGCCCAACTCTCCAGCCTTTCCAGGTCTCGCTGAATGGTACCACAGCCTTCTGGTGTTTCCACCACTCCTCCCAGTTTGGTGTCACCAGCAAACTTGCTGAGGGTACATTCTAACTCTTCATCCAGGTCATTGATGGGATGAGTACTGACCCTTGGGGAACGCCACTAGTTACAGGCCTACAACTAGACTCTGCACCACTGATGGCAATATTCTGAGTTCTGCCATTCAGCCAGTTCTCAGTCACCCTCACTGTCCACTCATCCAGCCCCCACTTCCTGAGCTTGGCTATGAGAATGTTATGGGATACTGTGTCGAAAGCCTTGCTGAAGTCGAGGTAGACAACATCCACTGCTCTCCCCTCATCTACCCAACCGTAGAAAGCTATCAGATTGGTCAGGCATGATTTCCCCTTGGTGAATCCATGCTGACTGCTCTTGATAATCTTTTCTTCCACTTGCTTAGAGATGGCATCCAGAACGAGCTATTCCATCACCTTTCCAGGGATGCAGGTGAGGCTGACTGGCCCGTAGTTCCCTGGGTCCTCCTTCTTGCCCTTTCTGAAGACTGGAGCGACATTGGCTTTCCTCCAGTCCTCAAGCACCTCTCCTGTCCTCCAGGACCTTTCAAAGATGACGGAAAGTGGCTCAGCAGTGACATCTGCCAGCTCCCTCCACACTCGTGGGTGCATCCCATCAGGGCCCATCGATTTGTGGGCACCCAGTTTTCTTAAATGATCTCTCACACAATCCTCCTCAACCAAGGGAAGGTCTCCCTTTGTCCAGGCTTTCTCTCTTGCTTCCAGGGACTGGGATGCCTGAGGGCCTGCCTTAGCAGTAAAGACTGAGGCAAAGAAGGTATTCAGTAAATCCTCCTTTTCTGTATCCTCTGTCACCAGTGCACTCACCTCATTTAGCAGCAGCCCCACATTTTCCCTAGTCTTCCATTTCCTGCTGATATACTTAAAGAAGCCCTTCTTATTGTCTTTCACATCCCTTGCCAGATTTAATTCCAGGTGGACCTTAGCCTTTCTTATTGCTTCCTTGCATGTTCTGACAATGTTCATGTATTCCTGTCTGAGTTCTGCTAGAAGCTTCTTGCTTATCCATGCAGGTGTCCTGCCTCCTTTGCTTGATTTCTTACTCATGGAGATGCACTGATCTTGAACATGGAAGAAGGGATGCTTAAATAGCGAGCAGCTCTCTTGGACCCCCCCTACCTTCTAGACCCCTAACCCATGGGATTCCTCCAAGTAGGTCCTTGAAGAGGCTAAACTTAGCTTTCCTGAAGCCCAAGGCTGTGACCCTACTTATTGCCCTGCTTCCTCCACGCAGGATCCTGAACTACACCATCTCATGGTCACTGCAGCCGAGGCTGCCCCCAGCCTTCACATTCTCAACCTTTACATCCTGAACCTGTATAAGAAATTGAAGTCTACCAACAACAGGTTTTCTTTTATTAGTTTTCCACAGACCATGAAGAAATATTTCATGAATCTTAATAACAAAAATTGTGTATACCATTACCTCCAGCAGCTGGATTTAATCATGGGTTGCATCAGCATCCATGAAATCTTACAGCAAGATACCTCCAGGAGTTTGCAATCCAAATATGATACTAATTGCATTTAAATATCTATAAGGGTGAATGTGGCTTCAGAGCTGATATCATTAATATTATTCTGTGATTTGGGGTCTCAATTCTGCCATCTTCTTCTCAAACACTCATTGAAATTCTTAAAAATCCAAACAGAGCGCTAAAAGCAATTACTCCCCTATTCTTCTTAGAAAAACAGATTAATGGCTGAAGAATGTAAAATGAATAAAGTATATATTCTTTCCTTTTCATCTTACTTTGATGATTTTGTTCTGTTCCAAACCTTCCTTTTTTTCCTTTGTTTTATATTATTTCCTTCAGCTTGCTCATAAACTGCATTTCAAGTGAGACACTAGGACATTCCGTTTCCGTTTCAGTCAGAATGTGACATTCAGTATTTTTATTTGCTAGGTAGTGTTGTCTTCACCATTAGAACATACACATACTCAATCTTCCATTTGGTTCCAGCTCTTGGTGTAGTATTTATGCAACTCGGTAGCAGGTTATAAACTTGTGAAAGCCTGATTCTCATTTTTTATCATGTGTTTTGAACAACACGAACATCCTGAGAACATTTTATGATCCAATTTTGTACTTATTTCAATGAGTTTTTTTCTATGAGCCATAAGTAAGTATTTCCTCCCTCTTCACTTTTCACCAACTGCTACAGTGCCTTATTTTATTTTCCAAGATTTCATTATGTTTTTGGTAACACACATGTAACTACAGTTTGTGCCCTTATCCACTATTTAGATTGTATTTTATATAGAGGACAATCAAACTGTTCTCTAGCGATCTGTGAAATGAAGAGAGTATGTTTGTACTGGTCAACTTTTCAACAAACTGTTCTAAATCCTACTGAGCTCATTAGGAATACTTCCTTTATTCGTGTTCAGGGTAGAACTGCAGCATGAAAGGAATTTACTATTATAAAAGGAATTACCTGTATAACAACTTTGTAATAACCTGTAACAAGATTTATTTTAATGATTCTCGTGAATTTATGATAAAATTCCTAACTTTGCCACAGACATCTCTGGCAACCTTGAACAAATCATTCTGTCCATTTTCCTGTCTGTAAAATGGGGAAAACTCTTCCTTTGTCCCAAGTTTAGAACATCTCATTTATTAATGCTTCACATTCTTTTAGCCCATATTGTGTTTGTACAGGACCTAGAGTAATGGAGTTTCACTGATAATTGTGCCTTCCACACTCATTCGTAAATGAAATATGTTAGAGAAGTAACAGGTCTATTCTCTAGCATAGATGGTATTTCAATATAGTAACCCCTTTTCGTACATGCTTATCATATAACTGAAAATTATGAGCCTTTCCAAATATTTATACTTACAGATTTCAGTGGGTTAGCTCTGCTAAGAACTTTTCAAGCCCTTCCACAGACCATGTATCTCCTTCCTTTAATTTTCCAGACATACATTCTATGGTGATGAACTCATAACCAAGATTAAATGGCTTGAGCTTGACTGAATAAAGTCATGGTTCTACCTTTTCTAGGAACTCCAGAGCTCCCAGAACTTCTGCATACTCAGTTTTCATTAATTCTAATATAGCTCTTCCTGTTAATGCAGTTTTGTTGACCACTTCCTAAGAACGTGATCGCTCACCTACTTCTTTATTTTCTGTCATGGTGTTTTCCACGGAAGTGTGCTTAAGAACATAAAGTAAATCTTCAGTGCCCTTGCCATTTTATCCTGACCTACAAATGGATTAGGTGAGCATATAGGATGTATATTTTGACTGACCTTTCCTCTAATGGATCTTGCAGTGTAATCTTTGTAGTACAAATATGGAAGCAAATACATGCTAATGGAAAATTCTCTGTTAGGGTGAATTTGACAGTGTGTTTTGGCTGATCTAACAGATCGCTCCTGTGCTACTGCCTGGCTACTGCCCTCTCCCCTACTCTTAGGCACAGGCTTCCTTCCACTTCTTCCCTTGCACCAGTCCTGGTGCTTGTCATGTTCCTGGAGGAGCTGAGTCTGCTCACTAAGCCAGCAGAAAACCCAAATGGCAATTTAAAAGTATACATTTTCATGTATCTGCTTACTGAGAGATCAGCCAAATTACTGTACTAAACTGTGAGCTGTGAGATTGTCTCAGTCATGCAATGAAATCTTGACATAGATTGTCTTCATTTTTTCTCAGGCAAGATAGGAGAGACATCCTGGCCAACAGTATGTAGGTGAGGCCACAACACTCAAATTGTTATCTTCAGTTTATTTGAAGTCTCATCCTAAAGGCTGGCATCTGATGGTATAAAAGTAATTCTTTCATTTCAAATGATTGCCCACTATGAAAATAAGATACGTGAATGTAAAATGCATGGTTTTTGCTTTCTCTCAGTGTCTTATGGGTAAATAGATGTACATTTCCCAGTGTAAGAACTATAAGATTTCTTTTTGGAAGCAGTATGAACTCAAATCAAAATTAAACTATTTCCTTCAGTCTAATTAGTCTTGAACTGTTTTTTAAAAAATCTCATATATTTATTGTTTGTCATAAATACAACACATTCCTAATTCAAAAACAATTAGCAATACATATAAAGTTTCTGTTTACTTGTAACTCTCAGTGGTTTAGTGATATTTAATAATCTGTTTATGATATTTCCCTGGAGAAAAAAGATTTAGGCAACAGCTTGAATGCTTTGGAGAATAGGGCCTATCTGCCACAACCAAGTAAGAGTAATGCACTGACGGTGTCTTTTAAAGAAAGCTTTGCTAAACACTGAAATGGAGTTTTAGTAAGAGTTTAGAATTATTCACCCTTCTAATGTCAGTATGTAAAATACTTTCTCAATGACCTGTCCATTAGCAATGAAAGTTAATTCAGAAGTGTTTTATTCTAATTATCTGTTAATTTTCATTTACATTTTCATAAAAAAATCCCTTGACATTCTGTAATTTTGACCTGTGTTTCTGAGGGATATTAATGATTCATCTGAACAAACAAATGGGATGAATACCAATAGGCGATCTAATAAGCAGAATGTTAAAAGTACCATCTTTTTTCTAATTCTTATGAAACAGAAATAAGGATAGATATGGTATGAAATGAAAAGACAAAAATGTGTATCTTTGGGAAGATTTCTCCCTAATTAGTTCCAAAGAACTCATATTGTGTTTTGTTTGTTTTCTTGAGGAAGTCAGACCAAAATAAGAGGTTATGCTATTGGTTAAGATTTGTGTGTGTGTGTGTGTGTGTGTGTGTATACAAAGCTTCTCAGCTTCTTTAAAACCATTTTTATTTCAGCTGTGTATGAAGTTACAAAAGGGACCAAAATGTATCTTTGCTACCTTCATAGTTAACAAAATAAATGATTTGAAGGGGTTGTAATGGTTCATGTTTCCATCAGAGGGTACTATACACATGCCTAAAACCTAGTTTTTTGGCTTCACCTAAACAGAAATGGCTGTTTCTTTCAGTTTGGAATTTCTCAATCATTTTCAGTGTGTACAAATTCTGTGTACCATCAGGTATATTTGCCTTGCTGAAATCATGAGTGGTTTATTTAGCCTCATTAAAAAGATTTGAAAACAAGTTTAGGAAGCGTTCCCTTTTCCTTGTAAATATTCACTGGATATTTCCTTTTAAATGGTAGTCTTGTTCCAAAGCTTCTGTGTGTAAAACGCCAACATGGATGGAGGTAAAAAACGTTCCTTATGTACCAAACACGTTTTGCATCCTGGCAGTCAAAATGTTCTTTCTTTCTTTCTTTGTAGATACAGAAAGCAATTCTGTGAGCAGAGAGAGAGCTTGAGAACCTGAAGTGGTGTATTCAATATATCTTGTACGAACAAGTTTTATAGAAAAGCAGCAGTCACCTGCCAGCACCGGGCTGCCCTGGCGACCGATGCTCTTCCACACAAGAGCTGCTGGCCTGTGGGTGCTGCTCCTGTGCCAGGTTCCCCGGGGAGCGGGTGCTGTGCTATGCCTCACGTTGTTGTTTGTGTTCAGCCAGCTGGGTTACTCTTCTTTGTAGTTATTTTCACATTATTTTCCCAATGGCTTTTTATTCTTGTGACTACATGAGGTCAAGTGATTCTCTGTGTGGACAGTGGCCGTTGTTACGCCAAAGGTGTTATTCATGTGCAAGAAGGACATACTTAATATTAGTTTTCTCTCTTTTTTTAAAGACAAACTTTGTTCTGTTCACAGTTTGTCATCCAGGCACAAAGGAGCAATGATACCGTATGCCTTTGGTGACCACATATAAGAAGTAACAAGGAGTGAGCAGTTCATGAGCGATGTATGGGAGAAATGTCTTCACAGGGCCTGGCAGGCAGGGCTTGTCCCAACCCCCGCCAGAGGCAGGACAGCCAGCGGGCAGCGGGGGCAGCCCCAGCCCCAGGCACCTGTCATCTCCTTTGGGACAGGACTGGGCCAGCCCAGGCTGGGACTTTGGCCCATGGGTGGGCTCAGCTCGGCAGGGCCCATGACCAGGCAGGGCAAGACTGTGCAGAGCTGGAGACCGGCAGCAGGGACTAACAACCCTGGGGAGCTGAGATGGGTCCTGGGTGACGGGAGGTCCCATGGGGCTGGGCAGGCACAGGGAGACCCGTGGGTACCCTCAGCCCTGACAATCAGCAGCAAATAAATTCATAGATTCTAATACAGAAAGGACTAAGCCAAAATAGGATGGCAGCTTGAGGAAGCGCATTCGAGATGGTCACTGAAGGTACAGCTCAGACCTTCTGTCATCTCCAGCCTTCATCCTGTTTTTCTTGGGCAGCTTGTCTGTTCTGGCTGAGTTGTGTTGGCAGCTTCCAAATGGGCTGGTGCTCAGTAGCAAAACAAATACTAGTTTTAGGGTCCAAGATTAACATACATAACTGTATGAGTATTCACATGGTAAGAGTTCCGTTTATTTATTCAGAATTGTTAATAAAAAAATGTTTGCTTTTTAGAAGAAGAACATGGGTGAGGTTAAGTGTAGTAGTCTGTCCACACTATTACAATTTCTTGGCAAATCAGGTACTATTTGCTGTTCTACAACAAGCATAAAATAAGCGTAAACTCTGGTTTTATATTTAGTTTAACAGAAACAGTCTTCAGTCCTCTCTTGACTGATATAAAATCTGCACCCATCTGTGATTCTGCATCAAAAAACCCTGGGATTAAAGAGCATTGACCGTATGTCAAACCTTCAGATTGGAACATAGATATTTTTATAACATTGTGCTCTGCTAAGATTTCATTGTAGTGGGACCATTTGTAGGATAAGATGTTATTTTCCTTATGGATATTGGAATCAGCACATAGAAGTAAAACAATTTGTGTGGTTCATGAAAAACGTAAAACTTCTTGGATAGGCTATGGAAAATAAATTAAATCAGACAAGAAATCTATCAGCAAGAAGTAATGATTCAGTCTCATTTTATTCATATTTTAAAATCATATATTCAGTTCTTATTTGCATTAGTTTCATATACGCTACATGTGGTTTATGCACAACCACCCCAACAACATTCTATTATCTCCTTTAAGCAGAACTAAAGCTTGTAGACCTCTGCAGGTGATATAAGGGGAAGGTTATTTTAGAACCCTTATTTCAGCATATACAGCCACCATGAATTCAGGAGAGGAGCTCTGAAATGAGCTTAGCTTTATATCCACTGGATACTTCCCACCTCCTGTAAACCTGATTGCTGAGACAGAGCAGAGCCTGCTTCCACAAACCACTTCTGCACCTCTTTCTCCACAAAGCATCCCTCCCACATTTTCTGAAAGTCAGTAGACATATTTCTTCTAAGTCCACCAGCTGTCTTCCTGCATAAAATTTGCATCCTCAGAAACCTGTATAATTTGACTGCTAACTTCACAAGGGGGCAGGTTATGGGTTGCGGACTGTATGCATGAAAATGCAGTATAGTCTTTGTTGTTAATGTCATCCTGATGTTGAGATGATGAAATAAAATCATTCCAATCATTTTCCTACTTCCAACCCCACAAACATGTCCTGTACATGTTAATAAACTAGTAATAGAAACAACCTAGAATACACAGACAACAGAGACCAAAATTTTGTGTTTGTGACACGTATTTATTTGGTTTTGCTTGTTTTTTTTTTTTTTTTCTTGGCTATTCATAATTTTGTTTTGCCTAGATTTTTGGAAACTGTGGTTTGCTTCACTACTTGTTGACTATGGAGCTTTTTTTCGACTTGTAAATAAAACCCACTGAAAATAACTGGAGCTCATTCGATTTCATGTCAAATTTTAGAATGAGTAAGAGAAATAAGCACCTCTGGAGTGTATCTTTAGTCAGCTAACCAGTCTTTGCTGTCATTTTTGGATATAATGAGTAGCCTATTTCTCTCCAGGAAGAGAACGTTGATGACTAGCTTTGACTTAGAATCATGACACTGAAGTTACAGTAGATGTATTCCATCAAAAACATCCCAAAGATGTTTGTTTTTGTTCAATGCTATGAATAACACCATTGTGATATTGGAACGACATCATGAAATGGCTGAGGTTGGTAGGGACCTCAAGAGATTGCCTAGTCCAATACCTCAGCTCCAGGTAACCCACCCAACTCCAGCTAGAGTGGGTTGCTCAGGACCTTGTCCAGATGGGTTTTGATTATCTCCAAGGTTGGAGACTTCAGAACCTATCTGAGCATTGAGCTCCAGAACTCAATTTCTTCTACAGCAAATAAGTATTTTTTTGTTTTTAAATGTAATTTCCTATATTTCAGGAAATACATCTAGAGTTAGAAGTCTTAAGCAGCAGCTAAACTAAATTAGACGGGTTTACTAACTGGAAAAATAACACTACCCCTTTCTATTGCCATGTTATTCATATATGCTTCTCTCATAATTTTGTGAAGAAACATTAAAATCTGTGTGTGTTTTGCAGTATCAGTTTGCATTAAAACAAGAAATGAGTCATACAGTGGTAATTGAGAGTTGATAGAGTGCTTATGAAGAAGAATTTTAAATTATCTATTTTTTGGTCATATTTTATTTGTTCATTTCTTAGGTTGAATTTTTAAGGTGACACACAGACAGGACTGAAAAGTGCTTTGAGTTCAAATTGTTCTGTATTGTAATTTAGCCCTTTCTAGTATGTTTTCCATCCCTGGATTTGACCAAAATAATTCCAACAATGTGGAAAAAGGATAGCTGCTGACTCAATGGCTGCTGACATATTTTATGAATTATTAAATTGTTAAAATATTAATTTAGATCTGAAAACTAACATCTTTCTATAAATAGAACACATTTATTTCTAAAACACTGCCTGTGACTGTATCACAGTTTAAAAATAATAAAAGGTGGGCAACATGTGTAAAACAATTTCAATATGTAGTTTATGTATACGAATGTAACTATATATATAAAAATAAAGATATGTATTTGTATATATGTTAGGAAGATTTTTTTTTAAATGTAGATAGAACTACTTACTTTAGTGAAGTCATGCTTGGGCATGACTTACTAAATGTAAGTAAAGTCAAAATCTGGTTCATTTGAAAAAAACCCGAGGCCTGAATATTTTCACTTAGTTTATATTTTTAAACTGTAAAGATAAAGGAAGAAGTGGTATAAAAACCTACTGAATCTCTATATGTGAGCATTAAAGGTGTTGGCACTGAAGGTCTCGGAGTGTACTGAACTTAGTATAGTACAGTATTCTCTGTGCTATATTCTCATTCCGCTGAGGTAAATAACAAAACTCCCTTTGTACTCAGTGGTACAGGATTAGTCCCTCTATTTTTTACTGGAGCAGAGGCTTTTTCCTTGCTATTATTGTATCTTCATATAAATATAGCAGCATTATTGAAAGCCTGAAGCTTCATGCCGTTGCTTTTCTCATCTTCTTAAATTCAGTACCACATGGCAGATTTCTGTGGAGCCTTATCTCTCAAGCCAAAAAGAAAAGCATGATCACAATAGTCAGCTTGGCTTTTCTTCTCATCTGTATATGCACTTCAGTGCAGGAGAAGTTCAGACACCACAGAGCTTCAAATGGTTTCTTTCAAAGGCATTAAGAAAAGAAAGGGAAACAAATATTGAGCTATTACAAAGAAGTTTTCAGCCAGTGCATGTTTATTAAGCTTATTCTATCGAGCATATTCAAAGACATCTGATTAAACTGTCCCAAATAAAAAGGACAAAGCTTTCTTCAATCTGTGCAGTACAGATAAATAATTCTGTGGGAGATTTTTATCATCTCTCAGGCTCTGTATTGGAGACTTGTCAAGACATTTCAAACAGGCTATGCGCATTGCCAAATACAGTCCTGTTCAGAATATGCTAAAATATTGTATCTGGCTAATTGGAGATAGAAAAGATTGTTTCTAATCACTACATGACATACTTTGCAATTCTTACTGATACTCTGTTTCTTCTTTCACATGTACTTTCAGTGAAATTATTGGAACAAGTCACAAGAATAAGGGTTGACCAATACAGCAGCAGAAATTGCTGTATGGCACAGCACACAATGACCTTGTTATAACCCTTGTTTGGGTATCCTACTTTAATCTTTGCATTCTCTAATGTTTTAGCCATGCGATAACTTACTTTTATTTACAGATAGGTGATATTTTTTAAAGGGACCATTCAAAGGCAAAAAGAAATATTGAATAACAACATATTCCTTAAAACTGAGAAAGAACAGAACTTTGTCACCCAGATCCTTAGCTCTAAGTTCTCTTGAAGTCAGCATCTAGCACTGTCTGAGGATCTGTTATTTTATCTTCACAATTTAATTCATTTTTTTTCAATAAATAAATCTCTTCCATACAAGAAAAGTTAATTCTTATAGAGTTAGGAAATTTAACTGCTTCTTTTTTCCACTGTGGTTCAGTATGAAAATCAATAGGCCAAAATGCTTTTTGTTTCTTCATCTGCTTACACTTTCTTTTAAACTAGTGATTAGTGAACAAAGAGTGTGGTGTTTGAACTATGTGACTAAACCAAACAGCACTGTTACTTCCAATCTCTAATTCTCCTGTATTCATAAAGTTCAGTTTTATTTGAGTCCATCTAAGAGATAGGCCAGATAATAATTTAGCTTCAGTTTTATACAAACCAGTATTGCCACCAAAGTTACACATCATGCTCTTCTGCTTGGAGACCAAGACTTAGATGGATTTGCAAGAGAAGACTGGAACTTTACATCTACAGTAATTAAAAAAAAAATTACTGTGATCTCCTTTGAAAAATGAAGTTAATGATTCTTTTGATAATATTTTTCTCATTTTGAAATGACATATATGATGGAACCTTCGCCACTGAGTTTAGGAAGCAACCATGTACATTAATGAAAGGGGTATTTTGTGTATACACATATGTCAGTTAGCACCCACATGAATCTGCAACTAAGAGTTTTGACCAGCAAAAACCCTGTACTAAGAAGTACTTAAAAAGTGACAATTATATAATTTCTTTCCAGGAGTCCTCTTTTCTGTATTTTCCTGTTCTGAGCATTGTCCTTTCCTCCTGCTGTTTACACCAATGAGTACTGACAATAGTAATGGCTACTTACCTGCCCACTTTTATCACACTGATTGGCCATCTCTCATTTGAGTGTCTCTGCATGCGTATC
Organism: Opisthocomus hoazin; assembly: GCF_030867145.1. NCBI lineage: Eukaryota > Metazoa > Chordata > Aves > Opisthocomiformes > Opisthocomidae > Opisthocomus > Opisthocomus hoazin. The sequence continues at coordinate 81,408,588 of NC_134417.1, forward strand.
AATCACATTGTGCCTCTTGCAATGAATTCGAGACCAGTGGCACAGCCTGTGGAATTCAGCTTTCTCATTTGTGATATTTTGTTTTCATTCCATTTGTTAATAGACAAAAACTGTTCCCAAAAATGTTACCACCCACCTGTGTCTTCACCGGAGGGAAGGCAAAGCAAATCCCACTGAAGGGGAGATTATTTTGAAGATGATGTCTTACTGAAGAATAATTACTTGAAAATGTAGTTAGTGGATCCCAAATCCACAGTCTACTTTTGCCCTATCCCAGTCAGCACTACCTGTGGCTGTCACTCTGCTCCGCTGCCACTAGTTAATACAGCTTGCAGCAATGGTGAAACACTGGAATGAGTTGCCCAGAGAGGTAGTGGAGGCTCCATTCCTAGAAACAGTCTAGGCCAGGTTGGATGGGGCTCAGAGCAACCTGGTCTGGTTGAAGATGTCCCTGCTCACTGCAGGGGGGTTGGACTAGATGACCTCTAAAGGTCCCTTCCAACCCAAAGCATTCTATGATTCTATTCTATGATTCAATATGAGCAAGCACAACAGAGTTTCAGGCTGATTCAAGCTCACTCAGGCAGCAATTACGAGGTTGTGTTGCTCCCTGTATACATGCAAATGCCTGTTTAACTGGAGAGGCCCATGTTTTTCTAACCCTTTCATTTTGTCTCCAGGAGATGTAATAAAATTAATTAAAGTAGGTTTTATTGCACATTTGAGAAAGCGATGGGTCTTTGTAGGTCTGGATCAGGAGTCTCTGATTTCATATTTGCGTGAGGCTAATAAGGAAAACAAGACAATTGATATAATACCTTCCACAGACAACATTTCTGTAACTCATGGCATAACCTTCATGACCATAACGCTGCAATGCATGAATTTACTTCTTTTGTGATAGTTTTGGGAGACTTAATGTTAAACTGCTTTGCACACATGTATATAGTAATGGTCAATAAAAAATGTGATGATTCCACTTGTAACTGTTTTTTAATCAGAATTCTTCTCTGGGCTCCTTTATTTTGTGAAAAGTTGCAACAACTTCTTTTTATCTTTTGTATTAATTAAGAATTGATTTTTTTTTTCAAAAGCAAAAACCCTGGCAGCTCCAAAGTGCAAACTGTCATTGGAATATTCCCTGAGATGGAAAGAGGGGAATGTTCCACTGACCTTTGCTTTCAGAAACAATCTGGCTAATTTTAAAGTCTTTTTTGGAAATGTGCCTTACATCACTCCAAACATCATTCATATTGGAAGAATGGTACTTCACAAATGCAATTATTAATTATCATGCTGAGTTGATGTAACATTTGTACAGCATTTGGGGATCTTGACAACATTCAGTAAAGCTGTATCGTTTACAATAACTGTGTTGTTTTGCAAAGGGGCTAAAGTATATGTGGGGGGAAGGATTCTTTGAATGAATAGTTAAAACTGTCTAGAAAGACATTGTGTTATTTCAGTTTTCTTAGAGAAATTACAGTTGTTTCATTAGCAAGAGTGGGAATCTGTGTAGGACTGTATTACTGTAGTTGTTTTTCTTATTCAATGATAATATGTGTGGCCTTGTGGGAAGCCAGAATACAGTGACTTAGTCACAGCATTCTAGGTGTGATTTTCAAAGATGTTAAGTGACATAAATAATTGAAATATTCTGTAAAAATGGTCTGCTTTTATGATAATTTCTTTTTCCATATTGTTACTTATTTTCCTGTAAAATATCTAGCTTTCCATTACAAAATGTCCAAAATTCAAATAATTTTCTTCTTTCTTTTAGCCAACTGGCAGTTGAAGAGCTTGCTATTATGTTTATTGAGTTTCTTTGCCCTGCAGCTCTATTGCTGCAGGCCCGTACAGCCACAGTGGGGCTCTGGAGAGTGAGGTGCCTTCCCTCTGACTCCATCCTCTCCTCACTCACATGCCTTCCTGAATATTCCTTATACTGAGGGTGCTGAGCTTGCAGATGGGGGACAAGGGTCAAGCTCTAGGCACTCCTGTCCACTTGCCTGACTCTCAGGCTTTCTACCTTCATTAGCACGCACGTTCATACAGATATAAATGGATCCATGCAAGAAGGGAAATGCTTTTAGCTTTCAGCTGGTCTATTTCCAGGTGGGATGTGAGTTCCCAGACAAACTATTTAAATAGAGAAATGTAGCTTGTACCCTCCCTACATGTGGATCTTTCACCTGACTGTTCTTGTAGTTGCATAGTTGTTTTATGAAGCAAAATATAGATTGTATGATGAAGAGCTTATAACTCTCCTCTGCCAAGTAATGCTCCAGTTTGTACAATACAATTTGTAATTTGGCTTGCTAAACTGCTCAGTTCTTTTCCCTTAATTTTCAAGCAGCAGATCATGACAAGCTTTTAAGAGTGCCCAGATGAGAAATGCAAACCATGTATGTGGGATACTCATTTACTCTCACATTAGACATTGTTGTCTTTCCAGGATTCAAAAGCCTTCTCCTTACTGTGATCCAAAGCACTTGCAGTGCTGCAGACAGAGAAACCAAGTGCCGACTTCCTCCTGGATGCATCGGCCAGCAAGAATGGGCCAGCTGAACAGTAGACAAGCAAACTGCCAGAGTGCATGGTCGTCCCAATGATCAGCTTGTACAAAGATGGATTATACCACATGCTGCAAAATCCCCTTATTAAAGCAGTAGCCAAATCTGTTTGGCATTTGGGGTTCTTTTTTGCTCCCAGAAAAGTCAATTGGAGCTCTGCAGCAGACTTCAATGAGAAAAGGATAAGGCATTAAATAACATGCTGCACAGCTTTTGCGTTACTTGAAAGGAATCCAGGCAGACCTTTGCCAGAGTGATTGTGAATGTGGTACTTTTCCAGAAGAATTTGGAGGGCCTCAGGCTTGGCCAAAGGAGTACAAATCAGTTCAAACCTAAAATTGTGCTAAGTTTTCCAAAACGTAAATGACAGACAACAAAAAAGCATGAGAAACATGGAAGCTATAATTCAAGTTAACATCTGAGCAGAGTACAAAAGAACGATGCAGCTGGTTAAACGAACTTTTTTCTAAAGAAACTTCAGTTGTAATTTTTTCATATTGAATTTTAAAAATAGTCTCCACTTTACCCTTTAAGTGAACTGGAAAAGAACAAATGACAATAGCATGGTAATTTGGGGGCCAATTTTCCTTAAATACATGTTCTATTCGATATTGAACCCTTTTGATATTTGGAAGCTTCAGGACTCAGTTCTCTGAAAGAAGCTGCATAAATTGAGGATTTCTGACAATACCGTTTGGCCTAATAGCTACTTGATCATGATTCCTTGGTGGATCCCACTGTTCTGGCTGATTGGAAGGCTCTCAGTTGCATACAGTAATGCTGAAATGACAGCCAGACTGCTGTGGGTAGGGTTATGCATGCATTGTCGTTGTTAAGCCCTATTGTCAGGGTCTTTGTAATCTGGCTGTAAAATCATTCTTAGCTGAGGGTACATATACAAGCCTGCAAGCACATCCACTTGACTATTTTTGCATATTTTTCAAATAGCTTATTCTCTTTTGCCACCTTTTCTTTTTTTTTTAGTCTTTTTTTTTTAAGTCTTTTTTTTTTTTTTTTTCTCTGGAGATATTCAAGACCCGCCTGGACAAGGTCCTGTGCAACCTGCTGTAGGCAACCCTGCTTCGACAGGGGGGTTGGACTAGATGACCCACAGAGGTCCCTTCCAACCCCTACCATTCTGTAATTCTGTGAGATGACAGAGTATCTAATTTCTTTTAATGAGAAATAAAATGAAAATATTTCTTCCCAAAATCTAATATTTAGAGTTGTGTAAGGTGGATTTTTTTCAGGAAAGTTCAGTTTTCTTCTTGTGCTGCTGCTAGACTAACCCTCACCAAAAGGTGCTTTTAGTCTTTCCTCCTAAAGAAATGTCTTGAGAACACTTAGCGGCTTCAGTCATATCTGGGGCTGTGCTCTGCCAGACCTTTAGGCATGAGTTTGGAGTTGATATGCCTTTGTCATTTCCTTGATGCTGGTTGCAAACTAATTAGGACCCACTTTTTCTGCACTGACTTGCTCTGGATAGTGCCATATTGGAATAGTTATTCCATTGAAATCATTTGGGATTGTTGGTATAGTAATGTATAAGGGAACTGCAACATTCTTCTAGAAATAACTGAAATTTAACAAAGATAAATTTGAAGTTGTTGCACTGTAGTTTTTCTTGCATATTTAAAGCTTTTTCTTCTATTTTGTAGGACTGAGGATTTTATATACTGCTTGTCTGTCACATTATCTAATCGTATTTAATATTGGGTCTTTTCTTTGCAGAGAGTAAGAAGAGAGTTTCTTATAATGTATGTGCTGTAGATGAGCAAAGACAGGCAGATCTCAAAAAAAACACCTCATAAAAAAAGGCAACCACTTCTTTCTCGCTTTACAGGTTTCATGTCACTTTTGCTCTTTTCCTTTGTTTTTCTACCTGATCTGTCTTGGTAGTTGTACTGTGCTCTACTAGCTGATTTGGGAATATTATTCAAACATGGTATTACAGAACAATTGCTATCCTTTCACCTTGATCTTGTGATTGTGTTATATATTAATATTCCATTTAAAATAAATTAATTTTTTTTAATTAAAAATATTGGAAACTAACTATTCAGACATTTGCTTAAAGCAATATTTACACTAATTCTAAAAATGGTCTTGTGATTCTTGATTACTTGTCATATAAAGGCAAATCAGTTATTAACCCATTACCTTACAATGTATTGATGAAGTTTTTTTTTTAATTGCAGCAAAATTATACAGAAAACCCCAACTTGTTTTGTTTGCAGATGACAACATTCATGATTTTTCTCATCACTGTTACACAGACACAGGATCAGAAAGCCGTTGCTCATTATATTCAAAGTCTATTCATATTAACAACTCTAGGGCAGGTCCTTGTCTCAAGAGACCGAGATACACCTCTGTCTTGGGTCAGGCACATGGACGGACTTAAATGTCGGGTAGGTTTGGATGCCAGGACCCATGACCCAGAGTGGGTGTTGAGGATGTAGACTGCTGGTCCCTGACACAACCTTTTCTCCCAGGAACATGGCGGAGAGCCTTGTCTCTCTTACCGTGTGCATGCAACAGAGTAGGAAAAGTAAATGTAGTGCTCTTCAGTGTCAGCTTGCAATCACTTCACTTTCACTTGCATTTCTTACCCACCACTCAGTTTTTCCTCCCCTCCTTTTTGTGCAGCTTTACAGAGCAGCAGAAAAATGCTTCCGACCACTCGTGTTCTCAGTCAGCCTTTATTACCACACTGGGTCTACGCTGTCTGTAAGTCATGTGAATGTGTCTTGCAGTCCACATGAGGATGTCTGTGTGCCCATCATACAGCGTGATTAGTGGCCTCCAGAGATCACCACCTGAAAACCAGGCATGTCACAATTCGGAGACCTTCCTGAGAGAAGTCCAAGAAATTTATGCAGTACCTGCTGGCAATTTGCCTGGCTTCAGCTGAAGATATTGATTGTTAGATGCATTAATTTTAGGAAGCAGACTTTATCCATTTTTTTTTCAAAGAGCCAATACACAGCTGTGAAATCATTTAGATGACTTAACAAAGATTATGTGACAAGGACAACAGTTGTATTAATATAAACAAGCATGTCTTTGTTTAATTTCCTCCCTCTTTCAAACAGCCCTGTTTGTTTTGAACAAATAGAATGATCCTAAAACATTGTGATTTCTACCTTAGCACTCCCACAGAGGAAAGATGTCAGACAAAGTAATAAAAAAATCTTAAACTGGTTCAATATTAGCAAGAAAGTCTCCTCTTCTCAGGCTGTCTCTATTTCTTAATATTTTTTCCCTCTAAGTCCTCTGTACAGGCTTTGTAGCTCATTTTTGTTGTTTAAAGTTGTCTGTCTCTCCTCCATCACACTTTCCTCTGTTAGACATATGCCTTCTCAAACTAGCACCTCCTTTCAGTATTGACTTTGCAAGAAATTTGTATCTTCCAAAACAGAGGACATTCTTCTTGGTGATCTCTGCAGACCCCTGAAGAGTTCTGAGTGGTACAACTTAAACGGTACCTCAAAATGACAATGAGAATAAAAAATAAGTGTAACAATACTGTTAGAACAATGCAGATAGCAAAACAGAAGCTTGAGTTCAAACTCCCTTGCAGGCAAATTGAATTTAGATGGGTGCATATATATTGGCATGCTAAGGTGGCAGTAGTGCCTCTTACAGCACTGTGTGGTGCAGCTGATGCTCTCCAGGACAAAAGACAACAAAGAAGCTTCAGAGTGGGATGAGACTATGTTTTCCTCCCAACAATGTGTCTGCATCCAGCTTTTTAAACTATGTGTCTGAAGCCATCTCTCATTGAGTATTTTGAATTAGTGACTGGATTAAAATCTAGAAAAGGTTACAGTTCTACTCTGACTGCTGTAGAAATCCCTGCACATTTGCACAGTGTCAGCTCTGTCAAATCTCTAACAAAAATGAGAGTCTTTATTGCATTTCCCATTTTAAATTCAAAACTGCACTGTTTCGCAACTGTCGTGGATCTAAATATCCACTTCTTCAACCTATTTCTAAATGTCATAAAATGAGAAAAATGATTTTTCAAAGGATTTATTTTATGGATTATTCTACAATTCATAATTTATATCTGGGTGCAAGGAATATGATTTGAATGTACAAGAATTATACTTCAGTGTGTTGTTCATATACTTGGGGTTCCCATTGTTGAAATTTGTCCCTTTCTTATCCTTCCCCTTTTCCAATTATTTTCCAACCTGTTTAGCTGATTTTTGAAAATAAATAAACAAATAAAATAACCTTCTACTGTCACAGAAATACCTAATAGAAGGGAGACAAAAATATCAGACTCATAAAATGGCACCTGATAAAGGGTCACATAGAAGACTTACCAGAAAGTAAGGATTTATGAATTACCTGGAAAAAGAAGTGATATAAAAATGCAGTAGAGAAGAGAGATTGGGGACATATGATTTTTCGTTGTAACTGACAGTCAAAAAAATTGTATTACTAATTCTGTTAGTGAGTAGTGATATCCTCTGAGATTCACTTTTAAGACTAGTTGTCTGCTGTATTCAGTGCAACTTATTGATGGAAACATGAGGAGGAGCAGACTGATAATAGATCTTGGGAACATTCTAAAGTAGTAGAGGAGTATACTGAATGACAAAATCTTTCTCCATGTGACACTGTTGAAACAGCCAAGCCAGCAGGTTGTTGACTTCAAGTTCATCTTCTTCAGTAGCTCATTCATGGGTTCTTACACAGCTACCTTGTGGCAGCAATATGTAGAGTTCAAGGTGTTCAAGGTAGTTAATTACTATAGTGTAGCTAATGAAGTACAGTGAAAAAATGCCAAAGGGCCAGTTGCAAATCTAGTTAAAAATAATGACAAAAAATGAGAGCCAAAAACTACCACACATTAAAGACAGCTGAAGATGGCCATAAAACACATTGTGTTTGGAAAAAAATCAATGGTTTTACATTTTTTCTGAACTATTTCTCACTTACATTCTTACAGTTTTATTTCTGTAAAATTAAATTATTTCATCATCTTCTTGGGAATGAAATAGAGAATGTTCTGCCTTTTGCTCTTCTTCAGGCTTTTATGGATTTAGGATTGCAACATGTCTATGTTATACACCAATTAATTAATTAGATTCGAACTGGAGCTCTGTTTTCAATATTGCCACACATTATGTTATTAAGATGCCCTAAACTGTGAATGCAAACATTTGAAGAAGTCATGGCATGAAATTAGGAAAGGAAAGGTTGCTTTAGCTAAGGTCAAGGAAGGTCTTCAGTCTATTCCAGTCCAAAGCTCTAAACACTTGTGATGAAGCAAGAGTAGAAATTCTGTTTTGTAGTGTGAAAGCAAGTGGCCTTGAATGCAGATATAACACCAACTCAACAGAGAATATATAAAGTTTTCATTTAAAAATATTTGTCCTATCCTGTCAAATTCCTGCAAGATTTCATATAAAAATCCCTAAGGAGTCAAAGAATGATTTTTGCAAACATGGACTGTGCATGTGTTAAGGTCAATATCGATATGATGTCCACAGCCTTGGATATCAATATGATCAGCAGACGAGCTCACTGCAATTTAGCTAGTCCATCTCGACAAATGACCAGGTAGCTCAAGTTCCAGTCCATAGCCACGGGAGATTTAAACATCCTTTCCTCTGCAGAGGTCCCCAAACTGTCAAGCACTCTAAAATTATTTACAAACCATTCTTAAAGAAAAAGAATTAATAACCTTGAAACACGCAAAAAGGATATGTAGAAAATAAAGAATAACACACTCCTTATCCAGATAGTTTCACAACTGTCCATTTAATTCCCTTCGTATTTTAGGAGAAAGAATGTCGCATAATGTGTCCTTTCTCCTGTTTGGGGTAAAAGTAGCAACAGTTTCACTTGAACAGTGAGATTGTACAATTTGCATATCTGTCCTTGAATTATCAGTAAAATTTTCCCAGATTTTTCAGTGCCTTACTAAGCTTTGGGGTTAATGGATTGATAGAAAGATCTAGAAGTTTCCATTCATCTCTGTTCTTGTCCTTCACATCAGTTTTCAGGAAAGAGTCCCTCACACCAGTAGAAGGGATTATTGAATAATGCACATCTCTTAGAGAGTTTCCTTTTTTGCACATTATTATTTCATCTCCTCTTTAAGTTTCCCAGAGAAAAGATCTCCCACCCAAAAGTCCAACTTTATGTAGATTTATAAGGATCTCTTAAGAATCACTAGTTAAAATGCAGGTAGGCTACAGTTGAATGAAAGGCTACAGTATCTTCTTTTCCTTCCCATTAGTAAAGGCAGGAGAGGGACTTTTTTGTTTGTTTGTTTTTTTGATAGGTTATGTTTTCCAAGTGTAAATTTTCTGTGGTTATTAATACCAACCCGAAGTTAACCCTACTGAAATTTTTCATTTGGGTTTTCAAGGGCCTATGATTCTACCAGAAAGAAAGAGAGACTGAAAAAAAAGATAGCTTTTTGGTTTTGCCGCTGTGTACTATGTACACTTGCATTTGGTGACTGCTGCTTTTGTAGCAATACAAAAAATGCAAATAAACAAAAAAACTCTCCGGAAAACTTCTCGTACTATGGAGTATGTATGGTCAGAAAATCCAGGATGACCATTTTAAAAACATGAGAAAAACTGGAAGTTCCCTAGTTCAGTAAGATCATCAGGCAGAAAACAAGTCACAAGCAAAAAAAAGCAGTGGTATTGACAAGAAAATATTGTGACCATTTAATGGCAGTTCCAGTAGGTGCACAGTGTATTGTAGTTAAATAGTTTTGTCAGCTGCTTTTCCTGTAACCATTGCCCATGCTATAGTTCTGTATAAATCTTTGCAGGAGATAGAATCAGCTTTAATGAAATTTGAGTAGCTGACATATTAAGCAATGCATTATACTGGAAGAAATGCTCCTTGATATTTTTGCAAAGGACTGTCTCTCAAATGTAATCACTTTTTCCTTACATGAATGATGTCACCAAAGACTTCAGAGAAACTAATTATTTTGACATTGACTGTAAAATAAATAGTTCAAGAGCATCTGAGGCTATTTAGAAATTATTTCCTTTATCCTATATTTATAAACATTCTAAGCAACAGCACGTAGCAGGAGTTGATTTCATCAGGTCTGCTAGCTGCTGGGCCAGTGAACCGGATCCCATGCAATGGAAAACCTTGCTCATTTTGCTGCTCTGACAACTTTGAACTCCATCATGGACAAAATATTTTAGAAAACAGCAAATTACAAAGCAAATTTATTCATAGATATTTTTAAAAGAATCTGTAGAATACAGTGATTTTAGTTAATGAATATCAGTTCAAATGGTTTAAATACATAAATGCTAGGTGCAGAAGCTATTTCAGCCCAAAGGAAAATAATCATAATCTGTATGTTAGTACCCTGAATTTAGGAATCTCAACACTCAAAAATTCAGCCCCATCAGGTTGATTTAGAACATCCGAGACACTTACCCATCCCTTCAGAGTCAGTGGAAAGGGAGAAGTGTAATCAAAACCAGTCTGGAAAGCCTAAGTGGTGACCAGAGCTTCTTAAAGCTTTTCAGTGGGAAATGCATGGCATATTTAATGCTTCTTCCCATTCCTAGTCCAAGTCAGGCAGCCTACCAAGTGTGGACTCATCCTGTTTAAAAAAAACAAACATTTGCTGGAGAGGTTTTTTCTGCCTATCTTTGGCTTAAGAGCTTTTGTACTTGCCCAGGCTATTTCAGATCTCAGCTAAATTTCCTCTTCAGTCTGAGAGGGATCAGACTTCTGTTTACCACTTTATAAAAGAATATCCTCACCACCAGGTTATAAAGTAGGTGTGCAGTAGGAAGGAAATGGAGCAAAGAGAGCAATACACTCAAATTCTCCTATTAAGATCGATCACCAAGGGCCAAAGGGAAAAAAAAATTAAGGGGGACATGTCTCTGCAGTTCAGTTCTCATGCTGAGGAGCAGGAGCTTGCATTGAACCAAGAGAAAGGAGACCACAGCTTTAATTGTTTGAAGAATGTGTTCTTTTATTTAGAATTTATTGTTACTCTCCTTTAATAAAAATAAAAATTTGACTGGCTGGTTATCTAGATCTAACATCTTTATTTTTTTTGCCCTGTTTTCCTTCCACTTATTCTACTTCATCTGAAACAAGAATTTCTCTTAATCTTTCTGTATCCTTGGCTAGAGAACATGAGGTCAGTATTTTCTGTTCTGTATGAGGAAGATTTCCATTCTTGCTAATTCCCAGCTTCGTATTCTCAGATCTGATTATGACCGTCATAAAGTCTGCATTACAACTGGAAAAAAGTTTTGTAATGTCTGTGTTAGAACTTCTTCTGTCTTAAATTGGATGGCTTCAGTGGAGTTGCACCAAATTTCAGCATCTGAAAATCTGGTTCAGTGTTTCAGTTTGCAATTGAGAATGTGAAGTGACAGCAGTTTTACAGAGAGCTTGTCTAGCCTTGTCAGGCCTTGAATTGCAGATGCAAGTGTTTCAGATGCTTTGTTTACATTATAATGACTTTGCTTTTGGCTGTGTTTATACCTTCATCATTGACACTTTTGAGATTTGCAACATATCTGTGCTGGTATGAGGAAAGTGAATTTCACAGCTTCATGTAGGATCATGAAAAGAAACCACATTTTTACATTTGCAGATACAGATATTGATAGTGCTTATATACGTCATGGAGGAATGACAACACCACTAGACCACGTGATCTCTCATCATCAACCAGCAACCCTAACCAGGGGTTTTTCTAATAGTCCTTTGCAGTCATTTTTGCAGTACTTCAGTGGAATCAGTGCCAATCAACATATATCTATGGAATGCAGATCTTACCAAATGCACTTCAAATATGTTATTGTAAGGATTCGAGCTTGGTTGACAGGATACTGTCAGGCTTCTGCAAGGTTTTGCACGTGGTGCTGCACAAAGAAACCAGAACAACACTAATCAACGTAGGCTATCTGTAAAGCATATGGATTAATTGCTAACCAGCTATACAATAGGGAGTTATCATATTGGTGTGTTTTTGCAATTTGCACACCAGTTGGTTTTTGACCCTACTCCTTTTTGTAATGAAGTGTACTTTTTTTTAACCTGTAACATGTAAAAAACATAAAGTCCTCAGTAGCAGCAACTGTAGCTGACACAAAAATAGGTTGTGACAAATAACAGAAAAGATGTCATCAATACTTGCTGGTTAGGCAGCATAAACAAATTATATGCATTTCTGTATATGCAGACATGATGTTCTATTAAAACAGTAAATGGAGTTCATATCCCCTGAATGTAGGGCTCCTTCCTGGGAAGCTGTTATTCTAAAAAAGCACTTGGGGGCTGTGGGAGCTAGCCAGTATAACATAAATTCCTACTTTGAAACAGTGGTAGAGCAATATATACGGTCCTTAGAAAAGGAAGCCAGAGAAGTAGAGAACTGCTTTTGTTTTCTTCTGATGTGAATGCTGCTGCACTCAAGAGCCTAGAGAGTGGTCAGAGGAACAGAAAACATGCCTCACAGTCAGGTCCTGAAGCACTGCACTGTGCTCAATAAATGATAGAGAATTTTAAGGATAACAAAAGCACAATTTGTAAGCACTTTGAACTAGAGCAAGAAATAAATGGCAAACTTCTGCCGAAAGGTTAATTAGCTATTAGTGGCAGCAACTCATTGTGGATGGTGGGAGACCCTCACTGAGGACTTTAAAACCAAATCTGAACATTTTTCTAAAGTGTTTACTCTGATTCAAGTAGAATTACTGAGCTGAAAGGAGAAATTAAATAATAAAAGTCCAATGGCCTGTGCCATGCAGGAGCTCAGACTACAATCATAGTAGTCCGTTTTGGATTTAATAGTTCTGTGATGCCAACCCGCATATTAATATCACAATCAATATTCATTTGTCCACATAATGTACTTGCCAAGTATATCTTTTATTTTATCTCTTTTTTATAGATGATTCGCTGAGACAAATATATTTTTCAGGGACATACAATCCAGTTTCTATCTGCCTAACGCCATAGGTATTCCAGTGTCTTCAGCACCCTAAGTTTTCGCCTAAAACAGCAACTCCTGTAAAAGTGTGTCCTCTCCCACCACCAACACAAGACAGAACAGCTGCCTGTAGCTGTGAGAGTCTTACTGTGTTACAGGGCTATCTACTTCCTACGTGGACACCAAGATTTCTAAATAATTTTTGGCTAAATGATTGACCAAGAATAAAAGGGTTCAGAGTTAGCAGCAAATGTCTAGACGCTCTTTGCAAACATGAACATGAAGATCAGTTTTCACTGTGTCTTTATCATTTTCAAAGAAACAAATATGCACTAAAAATCCAAAAGCACATAATTTTCATAGCCAAAATTTTGTAATTTCAGCCTAAATAAGCCAATGTCCAAAATGTATCCTAAATGTATTCATTTTTTTCAGGACATCACTTTACTCCTGTCACTCACTCCCCTCTACTTATCTTAAAGATTTCTTGATCTTACAAACCTCCAGTGCTTATAATTTGCCACAATACTTGCTACAAAAAAGGCAAGATGGAAAATTCATGAGTTGCCTTAAGCCGACTTCTTCTAAATTCATTTTTTGCAGTATCCTGTGCCAGTGTGTATGGTGCGAAATGACTCGTGTTTAATTTCCTTCCACAAAGATACTACCCTTCTAGTCTGATGCAAGCCAAGACAGGGATAGGATACCAGTGTAAAATTTCATGAGCAACAAGATTTGAGTTCTCTAGAGTGCAGCAACCTGAATTATATTTTTGTGATAGAGTTTCCTTTTGATTACACAATCATGGTAGTTGTCACTGTTAGTGCATTTTTCTTAAAGCTAATTTCAGAGTAAAATGTTGAATATATATGTATGTATATATGCATATATTTGTGTGCATGTATTATGTGACATCATATCAAATGGAGTGTACCTTCACTTCCTGCATGTTACTGAATTTTGATAACACATAGGTCAGTTTATTATACCATAATTTCAAAAAATAATAATGAATAGAAATAAAAATTAACAAACCACTTACAATATTTTTTGGGGTCATTAAGGCCTCTGGAAACGCATCTGCTTCTAGCAAAGTACAAACAGTCATGCCTTCTTTTCTTTTAGATCTTCACTTAAAATTTGTTTAGCCTGTGCATTGTCTGCAACGTAGTTCATATCCTCTGAATTCTCTCAGTCTGGAATGAAAACTGCCACACTTTTTGGCCACATCATGTTTGCCTTGACAATAAGCAGGGAAGTCTGATCTTTGGTTTCTTAGGCTGCTAACACTTGTTTTCCTTACCTTTTCTGGTCACACAGAAAAATCTTGCTTATACGTATATGTTTCAACTTGGGCTTTTTTGGAGGATTTTTGAGCTTCTAACAGACATTCCCAATTTTTGCAGATAAAGCCACTTCTAAGAAAGGTATCAGCTTCTTGATACTCATCTGGATGGCTGTTTTCTATCTTTTGTTTCCTAAACAAAGAAAGAATCATTTAAAGCAGTTAGCCATGGCAATAGGTAATTTTTCATAGTCTTTTCTCTAACTGTGGTAGTATAAGCTTTCCTTCTGGCGTTCCCTCTAGGTTCATAAGATACATAAAAAAGGACCATGCATTAGGTTAGATTCTTTCTGGGGTTAAACATTTCTTTCTTCAGGGGATGAGTCGAGGAGGGCAAAAGGTGGTGATACGACAGTTTTTATACACATGTTCCATTTTGGGGCAGCCTGAGGCTGTTTCAGTTCCCTTCACAACTAAAGAAGAGCCTTATATCTGACAATAGGTCCTTCAGACAGCAGCCAGATGCACTCAGAGACTTTAAAAGTGTTTCACTTGCTTGACTAGACTATTTTAGTCTAGGACTGGATCAAAGAATATGCAGCTTGTAAAAATACAGAAAATTGTGCCCAGAGAACAATGATATTATGGAATTGAGCTTGTGCAAGTACTTTACATTTCTTAACACAGACACAGTTCTTTAAACTGCCGTGGTCAGTAACCCATTGCTTCAGGTTGCAAGTCATCTGGCCTTATATCGGCATTTTTTCTCTCTTTCGAGTCCAGTTATTGCACAACAGCTGCAGTTGTGTACTTGAACCAGAAAGCCCAAAGGGTACTTGCACAACTTTAGTTCTACAACTTCAGGGGCTTGCAGTTGTGATTTCACTGCCTACCACCCATTTTAGGCTTGTAGCCGCTAGAGGGCAGACCGTAACAAATTGTTGCTAAATAGTCATGTGCTTAGTCTCAGCAGTGTGGTTTTTGCCCATGAGAAATCCTGAGAGACTTATTTTCAGCTCTATTTTGAAGTGAATAAATCACAACAGCAATGCAAAGACTGGTGAGGCAATTTTTTTTAGCATTATTTTGCTACTCTAGTCTAATTCTGACAGTAGAGATTTTGTCTCTGGGATTTGCTTTTGCAGCTCTTCTGTGAGGCCTCGTGGAGTCCCATTTGTTAAAAAGTACAAAATTTTCACTTTCATTGTGGTACTGTTATAACAACTGAACTCTTGCACCAGGGACCTCGTTGGAAGGGTGTACTGTTTTTGGCAGGGATAGAGTTAAAATTCTTCATAGTATCTTGTATGGTGCTATGTTTTAGATTTGTGACCAAAACAGTGCTGATAACACAAGGATGTTTTAGGTGTCGCTGAGCAGTGCTCACACAGCATCGAGGCCTTTTCTGTTTCTCACGCTGCCCCACCAGTGAGGAGGCTGGGGGTGCACAGGGGACTGGGAAGGGACACAGCTGGCCCCAGCTGACCAAAGGGATACCCTGTGCCATACATCCCTGCAAAGGGATACCCCATGCCATATGACATCATGCTTAGCAATAAAATCTGGGAGCAGAAGAAGAGGGGGACACATTTGGAATGATGGCATTTGTCTTCCCAAGTCACCACTACGTGTGATGGAGCCCTGCTTTCCTGGAAATGGCTGAAGCCTGCCTGCTGATGGCAGTAGTGAATGAATTCCTTATTTTGCTTTGCTAGCATGCACAGCTTTTGCTTTACCTATTAAACTGTCTTTATCTCAAATCAGGAGTTTTCTCACTTTTTACTCTTCTGATTCTCCACCTCCATCCTGCTGGAGGGGGGAATGAGCAAGCAGCTGGGTGGTGCCAGACGGGGTTAAACCATGACAAAAGGGTTAATGTGCATTCAGATCATCTGTCACTTGTCTCTCTTTTTGATTAGGGAAAATGGCTGGGTAAGGCACTGAAGGAGTTATGAACATGATTCATTAGTGAATATAAGGAACAGAAATTAGAGGCAGGAGAAGGATGGACAATAATGACTTACAAGTGAGCAGCAGCACATTTCTGTTACCTACATATGTAGATAATGCCTGATACTGATGTGCGCACTGGCACCCTTACATAAAAAAAAACCCTAAATCCAACAACCCTGTCCCATACCCCCAAATCCCTTGGTCTAACAGGCCTGGAATTATTCTAGAACATATTTAAGAGTAACAGGAAACAAATAGGTAGTAGATACAGATGTGATTTATGACTACATATCCCCACTAAATGAACAATTCTAAATTTTAAATTTTACCTGGATGAACAGAAAAGAAGATTAATGCTATTATTCTTATTTGTATATTATGACCATCTAATGAGAGAAAGAAAAAAAAAGGAAAATTTGATTTTCTACAATATATTAATCTCTGAGAACTGTAGGTCTTCAGAGTTAATACCCACAGAGGAGTACTTTATGGTCTGTCAACTGAGATAATCCTGCAATAATTGTCCATAAGGCTGGTTTGAAGGTTGATGTGAATAAACTTTTGAAAAAGCTGGACAGTAGGAAATGAATATATTATAGAAATTACAGGACACAGACCTATCCAGAGCCTCAAGAAAACTATCAAAATGAAAACTATTTCTGAATTGTTTATACATTTATGGCCTGTCAGAGGCCAGTAGAATTATAAGGGCAGAGTAAGGGACTTAAATAGATTAACCTGTCACCCTTTTCTGGCCCATTGGAAACAGTAGCTGCAGACATTAGAAATTGGAGTAAATCATCTTTTGCTGGAATTCTGAGAGTCACTGTGATGACAGCTATGTCTTCACAACTGCAGAAAGCAAATTCTGTCTCTATCAGATTCCCTCACTGCTATTTTTGGGACTAATGGGGTTAAAATAGTGGAGACAACAGGTCTTCTTGTCTTGCTAAACAAACATCTGGAAGTCACCACCACCCTTGGCATCTTTTAGTTAACTTGAAGCTATGAATCATGTTAGCTGGACAGAAATGTCCTGCAGGAAGCCTGTACCACAATCAAGGATCTAAAGCAGCGTTTACTCTTTCCATTACACACTCAGCCAAATTTGAAAATTTTCTTTCCCCTGAATCTCCTGGCCCTCTAAAGGATACTGGTGACAAAATTATTTCTATTTATTTTCACATTACAAAAGCAAGTTTTCTACTGTCTAACATTCTTTTCATTGTTGTTTCTGTATTTTCCTAAAAAATTCTTTGGTGACAAGAAATCTTGCAATATCTAGCCTTATCATATTTCTGCAAAACTTTCCTTCCTCTCATATACGAACTTAAATCACCTTCCTGAAAAGCATACAAAAATCGGTTGGGTGATGATAATCTTCTGGACCTAAACTTCCCCCAATATATGGGCATAATTTCTGTCCCCCTTTGCTCTGTAGCTCCTGATTCTGTGGGTCAAATTAAATTCAAAGTCTAAAGTCTATTCATACACAGAAGTTTCCAAATTGTGTGGCTCTGCTCAGTTCCTGTGTGGAGAGCCTAAAATATGCACCATCTGAGCAGTATTTGGATTCCAAAGTTCCTGAAGAATTGTGATTCACACTCCTGTCTGTCTTTCTTTCTCTTTTATCCTATAGTTCAATTAAGGGATTATCCTACTTTCATTTTACCCTCAGCATCTTTAGAAACTTCCCTTCTTGTTAGTCAGCAAAGTGCTAAGAGATCACAGAGGGTTCCCTCACTCATACTGAATCTTATTTATTCCTTTTGAAGATCATTTCTTAATTCTTTTCTGCTGCAGGCAAATCCTTTATTTCTACCATAATTATTTGCTTGAGAACAGATCAGCAGTTTCCTCTAAAGTGAAAAACTTTGTACAGCAGTGGGTGAAAGATGCATGCTCTGCCTTCCCAACCACAAGATCCCTTACTGAGACAACTTGTTTTGTTTCTATTTAACCCCACAGAGGCAGACACACCAACAGCGGTTTTGCTGCGGAATGCAGAAATAGCTGTTTGCTTTTAAAAACTGTTAATGCTTAACTTTAAAACATACATTTTTATCCTGTAGCATTTGATCTTCTGGCAAAACTTTTTTTTTCTAGATATTTTGGCCTTGTTTCTCAGTAACACTAACACTTTTTTATTCCATTCTGAAATCTAAGAACAGGCTTAATTGGCCCTCGGAGAGTACATGATGTGTAACATAAAGCTAACCTAAAGGGTTACAATACTTCTGCTCCCTACCACTAGCCCTGGGCTAGCACCAAAGAGTACTGCACAGTAGCACTCTCTTTACAGAAGCTTGCAGGCCATTAAGGGAAGCATAACATAAAACTTCAAATAAATCAAGGGCTGACCTCCATGGAGAGGGTAAACATAACATCACCATGTTTGTCTCTGTTATCCTTATCCAGGGAATGACGCTGGCGAGAACCTGACCTAAATCCCTAAGCCATCCTGCCAAACTAGCCAATTAGTCGAGTCTGGTCTAGACCTTGCACTTGGTGTTTGTGTGATGTGTACACCACAGCAGAGGGTTTTCATTAGAACTTCCAATTTTTGTTGGATGGCTGCTGCAATTCCTCTAAAAAGAAACCTGTCCTTCTGAATGAGCTCATAAGATTTATGCAGCCAAAAAACATTGTTGCATATACCTTTTCATGTACTGAGCTTGCCTTCAAGAGTCAGTGCTGCCCTTCTCTCCAGTTATTGTGTTTGCCGGCTTATATTGCAGCTAACTAATGGGAGTCTCCTATTTCATTTTTCAGGAATTTTTTTGTTGCATACATTTGCATACAACATTACATATTTCATCCCTGCAATCATAGAATCATAGGTTGGAAAAGACCTCTAAGATCATCAAGTCCAACCGTCAGCCCAACACCACCATGCCTACTAAACCATATCCCAAAGTGCCACATCTGCACATTCTTTGAACACCTCCAGGGATGGAGACTCAAACACCTCCCTGGGAAACCTATTCCAATGTCTGACCACTCTTTCCGGAAAGAAATTTTTCCTAATATCTAGTCTAAACCACCCTGATGCAACTTGAGGCCATTGCCTCTTGTCCTATTGCTAGTTGCTTGGGAGAAGAGACCAACACCTGCCTCACTACAACCTCCTTTCAGGTAGTTGTAGAGAGCAATAAGATTCCCCCTCAGCCTCCTCTTCTCCAGACTAAACAGCCCCAGCTCCCTCAGCCGCTCCTCATAAGACTTGTTCTCTAGACACTTTACCAGCCTCGTTACCCTTCTCTAGACACGCTCCAGCAACTCAATGTCTTTCTTCTAGTGAGGGGCCCAAAACTGAACACAGCACTCCAGGTGCAGACTCACCAGTGCTGAGTACAGGGGCACTATCCCCTCCCTACTCCTGCTGGCCACACTGTTCCTGATACAAGCCAGGATGCCGTTGGTCTTCTTGGCCACCTGGGCATATTGCTGGCTCATGTTCAGCCAGCTGTCAACCAGCACCCCAAGATCTTTTTCCACCAGGCAGCTCTCCAGCCACTCCTCCCCAAGCCTGTAGGGTTGCATGGGGTTGTTGTGACTGAAGTGCAGGACCCGGCACTTGGCCTTGTTGAACCTCATACAGTTGGCCTCAGCCCATCAGTCCAGCCTGTCCAGATCCCTCTGCAGAGCCTTCCTACCCTCAAGCAGATTGACACTCCCACCCAGCTTGGTGTCATCTGCAAACTTACTGAGGGAGCTCTCAATCCCCTCATCCAGATTGTTGATAAAGATGTTAAACAAGACCAGACCCAAAACTGACCCCTGGGGAACACCACTTGTGACTGGCCGCCAGCTGGATTTAACTCCATTCACCACCACTCTCTGAGCTCGGCCATTCAGCCAGTGCTTTATCCAGTGAAGAGTATGCCCATCCAAACCACAGGCAGCTAGTTTCTCCAGGAGGATGCTGTGGGGAACAGTGTCAAAGGCCTTACTAGAGTCCAGGTAGACAACATCCACGGCCTTTCCCTCATCCACTCGGCGGGTCACCTGATCATAGAAGTAGATCAGGCTGGTCAAGCAGGACCTGCCTTTCATGAACCCATGCTGGCTGGACCTGAACCCCTGGTTGTCCTTCACATGCCCAGTGAGCGCACTCAAGATGAATCACTCCATAATCTTGCCCGGCACCGAGGTCAGGCTGACAGGCCTGTACTTCCTGGGATCCTCCTTCTGGCCCTTCTTGTAGATGGGTGTTATACTGGCAACCCTCCAGTTGTCTGGGACCTCCCTATTAACCAGGACTGCTGATAGATGATGGAGAGCAACAATGTTTTCTGCAACCTTTAGTACTACTTATTGCTCTTTACACAGAATAATCAGGCTCTTTCTTAGATTTTATTCTTCACCTTGCAGGAATAAAAGTAAGTAGCAAAGGGTGTACCCCATTTCCTATTTTAATTTCCATTTTTATCTAGATTTCCTTTGTCCAGCAGTTACATTTGTAGTATTTTCTGATTTTTTTCTTTCTTTTTTTTTTTTTAATAAGGGAATGTATTAAACTTTCCTTTAGTTTCGCTCTGGCTCAGGATCAATATTTCAACTACATTCATATCTTTGATATATAGCATTTGGCTGGAAGAGAGTATAAGAAGCAATATATTATTTTCCTCTAAAGAAGAATGGGAATCTGATCTGGAGATTACCCACTAAGCGGTTGTGAGGATTTATTTCAATTCCCCTAAGAACCTGTTAGTATATGACTTGTTGTGTAGGATTTATTACCCTCCCAAAAGATTTCATTCAATGTGTATGAACATTTCCCTGATGTACCCAAGATGTGTGATTGTGGGTGGGTTTCTTGTTAATGTGATACAGAGTTGCCCCACTACTTCTTGGGACATTTTCAGTCTTGGCATTACTTGTCTCCATTAGCTCTTCCAAAGTAAGATCAATATGCTGTATCCTTTTGCTTTGATTACACTGCCATATATAGATTTATCTTTATTAAAAATGTAGCCAAAGCCATCAGTAGTACCACTAGTGGTCACAAATCTTTAAACTTGTCTTCTTTAAAGGATAAAGTCCTAATATCGTATTCTTAGGTCACACTGTGTTTTCAAAACCCTCCTTATTCCCACATTCTTAGCCACCATGTAATTCAATGTTAGGATTCCTTGCAGACATTAAAATCTTCCTATTTCTATGGTATAATAATTACTGCAGTTTTAAAGAATTATTATTTGAAAAGCACTTTGAATTTCTGAACCAACATATATCTGATAACAAACTTTGGTGTAACTGGAGCTGGGCATACATTCAAGACATTCATAACTGCATCCATTATCCACTGAAATCAACATTAAATACTCCTTAAGAATTCAGTGAATCAAGCAGATATTTTTTCAAATGCTGCTGAAGGATTTCATTCTACATGGTGCTATGTAATTGGACCTAAACCTTTCATTAGCCAGCTTCGAACTCTACTTTTTAAAACTGTGGTGCTTATTAAATTTATCTGAAGTCTTGTACTTCGTTATCAAGTTCAGTGTCACAGTTCTGTTAAAACAGAAGAGCTACATCAGATGCTAATTGAAGTTTTTGAACAAGACTTGAATTTGTTCTACTAAATATGTGTACATATTATGAAGAAAGGACTTTAGGCATGGAGTCATAGAAGTGTTGGTTAGAAGGAACATCCAGATACCATCTAATGCAGCCTGCTGTATGTAGTAGTACTATTGTCAACACTAGACTGGTCAGTCTTAGATTTGTCTTGGCAAATTGTAAGAAATTCCAAGGACAGAAAACTCACACCTCTCTAGAAGGCCTTTTCCAGTGCTTCTGTACCCTGATAATTATTCCTTTCTCCTAATTTTCAAACTACACTACTCAAAATATATTTTGTGACCATTTTAGAATTGTTACAGGATTGAAATTCATACGTAAATACATCATTCTTTGGAAATCATAAAAAACTCCTTAAAAAAAAAGTCAGGACCATGTGTGCAGAATGCATGACCAAAGATGTCCAAGCGTGCCTGACCATCTTTGACAATGCATCCTTCTCCACTCTCCTTTCTGTTGTTCTTACATATGTTCTAGTCTGTGGAGGATGTTGTGCCTTGAAGTTATTTAGACTGATTTTTTTTTTAATTTTATTTTTCAAAAGCAAAATTTCATTTCTCCTGATTTAGTGTTTCCCACAAGTATTTTTGTGATGAGCAACAGTTTCGTACGAGTGACAGAATTAGTTGAAATGGCAACATTTCTAAGGGATATAAGAGCTCTCAGTAGTCAAAAGAATTAACCTACCTGAAGTCTCAATTTGTCCAGACTTCACATACAATTAAGAACAAGTTTGTCTTTAACTAATAATGCAGAATGAAGCAATTCCATGACAGAGAGTAGTTTGGGAAGGGAATTTGGTCATCACAAAAAAGGCAAGCAGAGGTGCAAACAAGAGGTGAAAAAATATCACGACATAGTTGGAGCTGATCTTGTGTTCCTGAGGAGATTAGAAAGCTGCTATAGAAAGCTATTTGAAGAAAAACATTCCTATGACAATTTCAAGAACTTTTTATAGAAGGATACTCTTATTGCTCAAATGCATCAGGGCAAAAGGAAAGGCTGCCTAATTGTTCCACAAAAATATTTTTCTCATTGTAATTGCAATGGCAACTGTTAATAAAATAAAGCTATTCATCCCTGTCATCACAGCCCACATTAAATGGCCCTAAAATCACTGAAACAGCATTTCTGTGATTAGGTTGATGGGTATTTACAGTCCTTAATGAAACATTATATAGCCATTTGTGCAAAGCATGAGCATATTGTGTACTGAAATTGTCACATGGCCAAGTTGAAATTATCATCAATACAGATAGCATCTCAGCAGCATGCCATGCTATGCAAAAAAACCCCAAAGAAACCGAAAAAGAAAATCCTGGAAAAAAGTAAAAATTTATATTTTTTATAAATATATTTTTTAATATATAAATTTGAATAAATATTTTTAAATCACATTTAATAGCAAACTTACACATTTTGTTTGTTATTATGTTACCTTTTATGTAAAAATTTCACTGACAAGAAAAAATTTACATCTATTCTAAATCAAGGTAGCATTATTTACTTCAGTAGCTCTTTATGCCAGGTGAGGAACTAGTTGCTGTTGAATGTGAAGCCCTGAACCACAGCTCTGCTGTAGGACACTTGAGTCATGTCCTGTTTCACTCAGTGGGTAAGGGAAGGTGAGCTTTTTCATTTCTGTGTGCGGTATCCAGGAGTCACAACAATGACCCAAAAGGTTCATCTAAAAACAAAGCTTTCCTTGGAATTCAGTGAAATTAAAAAAGATGGTATCTTTGCGACTTTATAACAACATTACTTTAACACAGTGGGGTTACAACGGATATTGACTTAGCAAAGCTTTCAAGGATATAATATCTGATTTGCAAAACGATAATATATAGCGGATTGGCAATCTTACAACAACATTACACTTATTTGCCTGTAAATCAAGTCAAAGATAGAGAAAGAGACGAAAACAGAAGGAGAAATAAGAGAAAAGATATCACCACCCTTGCATCCATTGGCAGTTTCTGCTGGTGGTCAGTGTCCTCCAGTGGTGGGCACGTGCCAGGAGGCTTGCCCATTCTCCTTTTATACCCTTTGGGTGCCTGTCATCCCTCCTCAGGGGAGGACCCCTGTCACTAAATTTCTCGAAACAAATTGGTGGGCACGGAGGGGTCTTGGTGGTCTCACAATCCCCCTCTGCAGAGTTGACCTTCAGCCTCATGCAAGTGTTTAACTTCCCTGCCTATGTGGCATCTCAGAAGGAGATGGGTGGGTTTTGCAAGACAGCATCCTGCCTCTGTGGGGTTCCACTTGCCTGCCAAGGTCCCTTATCAAGGGAGGAAGTGTGACAATGCCTCATTTTAAGTTTGCTTGATTCAAGCATCTCTGTCTCAGTTTCTCAAGACAGATATTTACGACTATTGCTCACTCCATGCTGGGAGTCCACAGGTCTGTCTTAAATGAGGCTCTGATGGCCACACTTGTGGAATTCTCAGTGATGGTCAAAAGCAATATCTTCATGCCAAATTTAATACAGGTTGAAATCTGTTGCCTTTTAAACAGGGTTCATGTGTAACCTTCACGCCTTCTGTTGCAAAAGCTCCAGCCTCCTGTAGGGAAATGATGTAGGTCACTAGACTGTGCATGTGTAGTTTATATATATATATGTAGTATAGCTGTATAGTCAGTAAATAGCGTTTATGTGATTCATGTGATTTTCTTCAATGCAGAGAACAAAAGCAGTG
Source organism: Opisthocomus hoazin (assembly GCF_030867145.1). NCBI lineage: Eukaryota > Metazoa > Chordata > Aves > Opisthocomiformes > Opisthocomidae > Opisthocomus > Opisthocomus hoazin. The sequence goes on from NC_134417.1 coordinate 81,432,645, forward strand.
TTGGAAATCTAAAATGATTACCAGAATTTTATAACAGTTCATCTTCACTGGGGGAAAGTACTGCGACACCCTGATTTTCTGTATTCAGAGCTAGCAGCACTGACTAATCATGTGAGTTTATCACTGGGACCCTCAGTTTTCCGCTTTCCCAGACAGTGCATTTTTCATTTTCTAGTTGCTGTATGATTATGACAAGCTTTCTAATTTCTTTGGGGCATGACTAAGACCACTTTTTCTCTACCATCTGGAATACTCCTACTATTTTTTACTGAATGCATAATTACAGCTTTTTCCATACGGTGACTGAACTGTGGCCTGTGGATACCAAAACTCAGCTTTGGAGAGGATGGAGAGTCGGCTGTCGTATTTTTCATTTTATTTTTATTAAACAGCAGAATGCTGAGATTGTTCATTTTCTTTCCCTGTAGCCTTGCTTTTCTAGTTTCTCTTCAGATGCAGTGCAGTAACTGCTTTCTTTATTTTTTTCCTGTTCATAACATTGGTTGTTTCAGTTCAAAATTAGGCTTCAGATTCAGGTAAAGACACCCAAATAGAAATGTCAAACTTCGAACTAGATGTCTAAGCTATTATATTCAAAGGAGTCACTCCTGTCAATGAAGCCTAGGTAATGTGCAAGGTCACCCTACAGTAAATACCTATATTTGATTTACAGAGTTGAACCCCTCCCCATCTGTGTGCATTACCCACTGGCCAAGGCATGGTATGTGTTTTCATGTGTCCAAATTAAGGAGCTTGGACATTGCCACTTAAGTCTTGACCTTTATTCTTCAGCTCAATCTATGGACACTTATATATTCAGTGCAAGAAAGTCCTAATTCTGTGTTTGATAACAGTTAAGATGTTATCATTCTAACTACAAAAATGGCCAGCTGACAGCAGATTTCTCTCCTTTAGATTTCTGTACAAAATGCCCAGCATAGTGAGGCCATTACTATTTAGGCTTTCAAATCCTAACTCACTTTGAGGTTCTTTATATGTATGAATGCTGGCTGTAAAACTAATACATAAAAGGTGTACAGTTTTTCATTTTTTGGCTATTATGCCACTGCCTTACCTCCCTGGAATAAAATGCTTTTCCTGAAAGTTTTTGATGTATTACAACTGATAAACATTTGCCTAAAAAGATTCTGGTCTTGTCTCCAGCTGGTTAGTCTTCCCAGATATTCTAAGATTAGAGCCATCATAATGTATTAACTAAGAATAGAAATGTCCTGGAAAAACCTTTTGAAATCTTTTGGACAGTTCCAAAGAAAGCCAGCATGTATGTATCTATACAAATAAAATGCCGTAATTCTTTGATTCAGAAAAGACTATCAGCAGATTTTTAAATTTGTATGAACTAATTGAAAATATAAAACTGTAAAATCCTGAAGGAAGTCTTTAGCTACTGTAAATCAATTTTGTTATATTGAGTTCAAAGGTCTATTCTTTACTGCTGCTGAGATACAGCCAGGAGGTAAGACTAAAGCAATGATCTGAGGTTATATCTTGTTTGTAGTCAGAACAGTTTACTATTCAGCTTGCATATGAGTTGTGGAGTTCACAATAAAGTAATTCCCAGATTCATTATAGGTTAACAAAGCCAACACTGCTTCAAGAAAAACACAATAGTCAGCACTGTGCTCCCTGCAGTTACAAATATCTAAACCCCACTTCCCCCAATAACAATCCATGTGTGGTAAGATGCCTACATGAGATTTCATAAAAAGTCCTAAATAAAAGCTTTGCCAGACCCTTAGTTTTGTTAGCATATCAGTGCAAATTAAACCCATTGCTCCTATAGACTGAGTGCTTCAGTGCACCACTTTAAGACTTGAACTGCTTGTTTAATGGGCTGTGAGATCTTTCCCATTTTCTCTTCACAGAGAAGAAAAAAACAACTTGATGTTAAAATAATAATAAAAAAGCTTATTCTAATTAAATTTCTGTCTGTGTTGAAAATTAGGAAATTGTCAGGACAATAATCTGTCCTTAGGAATATGCAAAGGTGAAACACGTATTTCAGTAGAAGATATGCCACAGAAATAAAGTGGCTTCTTCTCATCAGGAAATAAAACCTTGTCATCATTGATTATCTTGTGGGTTTAATAGAAGGCAAACACAATTTCTGAGAACTGAAGTGTAACTTCCATACAAGCCAGGACAACATACCACCTGCTGATTTTGAAGAAAGGCTGCAGGAGAGAGAACAGTGAAAATCAAGGAGAAGGTTCAAAAGGAGCCGTCAAGACTACCAGCAAAGCCACAGCGGTATCTTTAAACCCAGTGTTGTAGGATGTACACAATAAAGTGAGATAACTGGAAGAAATGCATGGTTAGCCCAGTCCAAGCAGTTTTCTTACCATTGGCCAATGTGCCAGTGAGAATTCAGAAGGTGTTTCAGTTAGCAGCCTTTAACGTTTGCCCTGTCAATGGATAAATTTCTGTGCAAGTATAAGGCAATATGGAACATATGCCCAGGTTACATTAATGAGTGGTTTATTATAATTTTCAGTGTTGTACTCTCTCAACACATTTCCACATTGCTAAAGTTTTTTTCTCTTCTCTGAAATAGCCTAGGGTTCCTTTCAGTCTGGTCCCACAATGGTATATGTCTCTCTTCACCCTTCCTCACTTCTCAGCAAGTTTTTTGTACAGCTTGATTGACACCATGGCTATATTCCCATGCTCCAAATCTGCCTTTTTCTGGCTTGCTGTCTCGACTGTGGGCATTTTTGATGGGTTGTAGCTATTGCCCTGCTCATAGACAGTGACAGATTCATTGCTTAGGTAGGTAGTCTGCACATATAGTGAAAGAAGAAGTTGCTACGTGGGCCAAATGGTTGCTTATCAGGTTCTGGTGGGACAAGCAAACGGCTTTGGAGATTGCTTTTAGTTCTATCAGTAAAAAGCTGAAGTAGTGAATTGGTGTTTTCATCTCTGCTGATGTCATATGGGCAGAGCAGGTCCTAAACAGTTAATCCTGCATAGGTCTTTGTAGTATGTTCCAGTAAACTGGTAGTATGGTGACTAAATGTTTTGTTAGCACAGGTCATAACATTTACACTTTGTTCTCTGATTAAACATCATCCTGTTTTCTCTTGTCCCCACTTCATTGAAAAGGACTAAGAAACACAGTTCTTTATAACTTAATATTCACATCTAAAAATAGGTCCTTTCTATTACTGAGTAAGGCCTGAAAATATTACACTATTTTCTGCATCCCAGAGGATATAAAGAAAAAGAGGGATGCTACAGCAGAACCTGAGTTGGTAATTCTGATCAGGTAGCAAGGATATACTGTGCGTTTTTTTCAATAGCTCTTATTAAAACTTATTTTAGGATGGGGCTTTTGGGGGGGAGTAGGTGTTACAATGAAGGAGATAAGAATTCCAGGTAGGCCTGAACCTCTGTCATACTGGAAATCAAATTCCAGATGTGATTTACTGAGACTGAAGATCTTTACTTTTCCTTGGAATATCAATGATTTTGTGGGCTAAACAGTGTCTTTCCAAGCCCAGCATCCCACGCTGCTCGGAGCACATTCTACAATACTGTGGAGTCGTTGACACCTACTGTCAATCTGCATTGGAGGTGTTTATTACATGATAACGGATGATTAGATGCCTGCAGGGCCTGGCTTGGTGACAGCATGTAGAAGAGCAATGATTCACCCTGCTGAAAATCACCATGGGGATACTGTAATAGGGCCAGTGTTGCAATTAAAGTATAGGCTCATTTAAAAACCTATGCTTTGAGACATCCATATTCACATTTACAGTTATGCTATCAGTCCCAGATCTTCACAGAAATGTCTTTTCCCATCTTGGCTGGAAACTGTAGTCCAGTGCAAAAGTGACATACCCTGCACTCTGATTTCAGGCAGGTGTATCTTCTGGCCAGTGGTAAGGTCACAGCAGGGCCAGCAATGAGCATGGATGCCTTTCTGCAGACACAGAGAAGCTGGAAAAGTATTAATACACAGGGGTAGGAACAATTGTTTTCCTGGAGGGATGTTTTAGATCATATAAAAACTTTATGGTGACATCGAGCTTTCTGAGACATAAAAAATATGGAGAAAGTAAATGCACTTTAAATAAAAATTTACCCTAGTGCCATGATACATATATTTCTCAAATAAGCCAAATCCTCTACAAATGTCACATATTCACATATTGTATATAAACAGGGGTTGAACCAGCAATGAAATGGACAGAACAGATTAACGAGCTTTCCATTATTTTAAAACTTTAGATTGTGACTGTGTGTTTACCTGGTAAGTTCAGAAATGTGAAACAGTGACAAATATCCCATGTTATTTAGAATCTATTTGTTGGGCAAGTGTTGGATGCTCTCTCTCTCTTTTTTAGCTTGTCATTCAGTAAAATCTCAAGTTTTGAAGCAGACAAGGACCTCAAATACTCTATGAATGCTAGCTACATAAACCTTAGTAAAAAACCCAGCCCTCAGAGGTAACTACATAACTTTGCAGATGGCAAAAGGGATACATAAAGAAGTAATTTGCTAGAACTCATTTATCAGTTTAGTAATACTGTCCATGAGTTTTCATTCTTTATTCAAACAGAAGAACAGACAATTTTCTGTGTACTGTGTACTGCCAATGTCTTATATAATGACATGCTTTGGTTTTGTATTATGGACTTCCGTGTCATGTGCCGTTCCCAGTATCCACATGCTGTCTGCCAGTGGTAGAGGCAGAGCCAATGCTAAGACTGAAGGCCATATTTATCTTCCAGTTCAGGGGCTAGTTTGTTTTTTTTCTCTTTGTTTATGTCTTTTTTTTTAACATATAGTGCTATTTACCACAGAGTTATGCAGCTAGGTGCAGACTGAAGAAGAATGGAGAAGAAAAAGCTTTAAGTTCCTCTTTCTACCCTGGGAGAGTATAGCAATTTAAAGTGCTCTCATACAATTGCAATGTTAATTTCCCCCCCAGTGCTTTCTGGCATCTGGCTCTATTCCCCCATGCAAAGGAGCTTTACAGAATAATTTGTCTCATAAGAATTATTGTTCCTGAAATATGAAAGGAAAATGAATGTTACACATATATCTGACCAAATATATTGGTGTATATAAATATATCAATAGATAGAATTAAGATTATTTCATAGAGTCAAGTATATTAAAAAAGTATTGATTCAAAAATTTAACTCAGAATGTAAAAAAATTGATCTGTAGTTATCTGTAGAATCTCAATTCAGACTCCTTATGTGTAACTGTTATGATTCACTCTTGTAGGAAGCTGGGGAATCAAGAACAGAATCTCTTGGAAAAATGTGATGCTTTTTGGAGTGAAGGATGGACATCCTGGAACATGTGGGCCTGCTGCTGAATGAGGTGGGTGCCCTGGTAATTGATGATACAGAGAAGGCAGAATTACTGAATGCCTTTCTTGCTTCAGTCTTTACTGCTAAGGCTGGCCCTCAGGCATCCCAGCCCCTAGAGGTAAGAGAAAAAGCCTGGAGTAAGGATGACCATCCCTTGGTTGAGGAGGACTGGGTTAGAGATTATTCAAGCAAGCTAGATGCCCACAAATTGATGGTTCCCAATGGGATGCACCCACGAGTGCTGAGGGAGCTGGCAGATGTCATTGCTGAGGCACTATTCATCATCTTTGAAAGGTCCTGGAGGACAGGAGAGGTTCCCGAGGACTGAAGGAAAGCCAAAGTCACTCCAAGCTTCAAAAAGGGCAAGAAGGAGAACCCAGGGAACTATAGGCTGGTCAGCCTCACCTGCATCCCTGGAAAGGTGATGGAATAGCTCATTCTAGATGTCATCTCTAAGCAAGTGGAAGAAAAGAAGGTTATCAGGAGTAGTCAGCATGGATTCACCAAGGGGAAATCATGCTTGACTAGTCTGATAGCTTTCTATGATGGCATGACTGGCTGGATAGATGAGGGGAGAGCAGTGGATGTTGCCTACCTCGACTTCAGCAAGGCTTTTGACACTGTCTCCCATAACATCCTCCTAGGGAAGCTCAGGAAGTGTGGGCTGGATGAGTGGTCAGTGAGGTGGATTGAGAACTGGCTGAATGGCACAACTCAGAGGGTTGTCATCAGCGGCACTGAGTCTAGTTGGAGGCCGGTAACTAGTGGTGTCCCCCAGGGGTCAGTACTGGGCCCAGTCTTGTTTAACTTCTTCATCAACGACCTGGTTGAAGAGTTAGAATGTACCCTCAGCAAGTTTGCTGATGACACCAAACTGGGATGTGTGGTAGATACACCAGCAGGCTGTGCTGCCATTCAGGATGACCTGGACAGGCTGGAAAGTTTGACAGAGAGGAAAATGATGAGGTTCAACAAGGGGAAGGGCAGGGTCCTGCACCTGGGGAGGAATAACCCCATGCAGCAGTACAGGCTCAGCGCTGACCCATTGGTAGGCAGCTCTGCAGAGAGGGACTCAGTTGTCCTGGTGGACAACAAATTAACCATGAGCCAGCAGTGTGCCCTACATGCTCTTGAACTGTACTGGATCCACATGACCTGCTATAATCTGCCAGTATGTAAAATACAATTGATATTGCTGAATGTGAGTTCATGATCTGTGACAGATGCCAAACAATGACAGCCACCAGTTTTCGTTGTGTCCTTTGATATGACACCTTAATGGGTTGCTGGGAAGGGCTATCTTGTGTATGCTGAGTATTTTTATACATAGTCTATTATATTTTAGAAGTTCCCCCTTGAAATTAAACCCTCTGTATAAAAATTACAGTCATTTTATGTATAACAGCATTTTGAAACATGTAGAGGAAGTGTGTCTGTGTGTGCATGCTTTTTGAAAGGGAACAACAGGCAGTAACCTCCTTATACTCTTCAGCTACCACCTAAAAAAAAAAATTTTAAAAAAATGAAAGGATGAAAAATAGGGAGAAAAGAAGACAAAATAAATCTTCCCAATATCCATTTAGTAGATTTCAAACAGTGAAGGTTTTTAACATTTCTGAAAACTTTGGTTAGAGAAAAAATAGTTCTAAATTATGTTGCCTATTATTTGTTGTAATTTTTGACATTGCCTTACATCAGAAGTAACATTAAAGATCACTAGATGTGTTTGATACAATCAGAGCAGAGTTATTTAAAGGTCTCAGTGGACTGCTAGCCTATCTAGATAGAATTATATTTTGCAATCCCAGAAGAATAAAAGTCCATCAAGTACTTAAAAAGCTGTAGATGAAGGACTATACTTCAGCTAGGACAAGTGCAAGCTAAAAATGGCTAAACGTAGGCATTTGGGAAATGTTTCAGTCCTGACAGCTCAAAAATAGAAATAATTATGTAAATCTTGGCTCCAAACCAGAAACCGCGTGAGTTAGAAAGATTGTTAAATATGGTCACATACTTCAGTAAATTAATTCAATCTCCTGTCAAAGATTAGAGATCCCTTATGAAGGTGCTAAAAAGATAGATTGCTGAGTGGCAATTTGGGTCAGACCAACTTAGCTTGCTCAGTACTGGGAATGTGCTGGGTAGAACTCTCTGTTCCAAATGTCTAAGCACTCGGGCAGGCAATTACAACCTCTGAAGAGCATCAAGAGCAGTGAGGCGTGGTTACTTCCCCAGACCTACTCACAGCGAACAAAATGCTCACCTTTAAAAGCGCTCAGGTTGCACATGAAAAGAGACTGAGTAAATTAGAAAAGAGAAATGAAAGGACTACAATATGGACCTCCATTTTTTTCTGTAATAGTATAAATTTATTTCATGTTTTATGGACAAAGGCTTACTTGTGGGACTTCCAGTGGTTGCGGCCACAGAAAATTAGAAAATTAAATCTGAGACCAGTAGGAAAGAAAAAAAATACAATCTTTTCTGCTTTGTATGATTTGATCAGTATCACTGCTTCAGAGCAAATGCTGATCCTACCATTGAAATCCAACATCTATAGCCATAATCAGTTAATCTTTTCAAGGAAATGGTGACTGAAGACAACAGCTGTGGCATTTTATAGACATGGCATTTATAAGCTGGATTCCACCTATCAGGTGTCTAAAATAAAGTCTTAGTTATGTTCTTCAGAGGGGACCTTTCAGTGGAATCACTCCAGTTTCTGAATAGCTAATGGAGTACTCTGTCCATTTTTGGGCTTCCCAGTACAAGGAAAAAATCTATATACTGGGGTGAGTCCAGTGGAAGCCAAGATAGTCAGGGGGTCAGAGATTATGATATAAAAGGGAAGGCTGAGAGAAATGTTTCTCTTTTGCCTGGAGAAGAGAAAGCTCAGAGGCAGCTTAAGCCACCTGCAACTACCTGATTGGAGGATATAGGAAAGAAGGAGGCAGACTGTTGTCAAGGGTACACAGAGCCTTAGAATGAGAGGCAAGGATACAAACTGGAACATGAGAAACTCTAATTAGGTGTAAGGACATTTTTGTCTACCATGTCTACCATGAGGGTGGCCAAACGCTAGAGGAAGTTGCCCAGAAAGGCTGTAGAATCTCCTTCCATGGAAGTGTGGAAGACTTGACTGGATATGAGTCTTGAGCTGGATTAGGTCTGCTTTGAGCAGGGACTTTGATTAGATGACATCTAGAGGTCCTTTCTGATTGAAATTATTTATGGCTCTGTGCTTCCATGGCATGCTAGAAATATATTTATATTAGAGCTAAAATTCTAATGTGTGGCCTGTGGATCACCAATACTGACACACTGAAAAAGGTGCTCTGTCAATCTGATCTCAGGCTCTGTTGGCGATGCTGGCTACCAGTAGGAGCTATAGAAATGTTCCAGGAAGTGATTGGCTCTACAGCTGCCAATTTTGACACCAAAAAAATTGACTTTAAATACTCCTCACAGTTAAAATGAGTTATGCAAAACAGATGAAGATAAACCCCTCCACCCCACAAAAAAATCTGTGCAGAATAAATTAGAATTTAGGACTTTGAATTTGAAAGAGTAGGACAACAGCAGCTCATACCTTACCTGCCTGGGCTATGTCTAGTGGTAAACTATCAGGACATAAGCCTGAGCACTGACATATGATTGCCTGTGCTGCTAATTCACTAGTGGCTCTTAGTGTCTGACCTGATTTGAGTTTGATCCAGCCATTACACTTGGCAGGGTGGTCTGAGAATTGGCATGGGCCACTGATCATTCTCAACAGGCAGTTTGGGCATGGCAAATATGTTTTGGGAAGTCTGAGAGTTTATTTGTATGGGGGTGAGCTGTACTGTACCATTTGGTTTTGGTGTCTAAGGAGAATCCCTGTTTCATTTACCCGCATACTTAAAAATGGTGTTTGAAATACTTGTCCAGCTGGTAGAAAGTTAGGTACACTGGGGAAAGGTACTGTCATGCGGTGATGAAAAACTTGTAAAGTTCTGTATCTATTTGGAATGACAGTTTTTAATTCTAGTTATTTTGGATGGGAGACCAGTTGGAGTACCTCTGGGACACTGAAATTCCATCCTCTGAAGCCACAGTTTGGGTCCTGTCTCCTGCTAAGGAGGTAGGAACCCTTCAAAGTGAATCTTTCCAATGACCAGGTCATTCCCAAGAAATAAAATAAAGCTAAGCTACTTCTCCCTCTTATGCCTTTTCTGATGACAGTGAAAATAATTTTTTTATTTCTAAATGTTACATAGCAGCCTCCAGCTCTTAAGAAAGAGAAGAGATTGAAAAATTCCTCACAGGAAAAAAATTCCTGTTTTTTAACTCTGTGTGGTGGGTTGACCTTAGCTGGCCACCAAGTACTGACCAAGCTGCTCTCTCACTCCACCTTCTCAGTGGGACAGAAGATAAAATAAGAAAAAAGCTCGTGGGTCAAGATAAAGACAGAGATCAACAACTAATTACCATCATGGGCCAGACAGACTTGACTTGGGAAGATTAATTTAATATGTTGTCAATTAAAAATACAGTAAAATAGGAAGAAACAAAAACAAAACTGAAAACATTTTCTCCCCATCCCTCCCTTTTTCCCAGGCCCAATTTCACTCCTGACTTTTCTACTTCCTCCCCCTGAGCGTTGCAGGGGAACAGAGGTTACAGTCAGTTCATAATGCATTTTCTCTGCCGCTCCTTCCTCGTCACACTCTTCCCCTGCCCCAGTGTGGGGTCCCTCTCATGGAATACAGCCCTCCTCCAAAATGAGTCCTTCCTGTGGGCTGCAGTTCTTCAAGAACTGCTCTAGCATGGGTCACTGCTCCTGACAGAAAACCTGCTCCAGCATGGCCTCCTCTCCATGGGATGCAGCATCCTTCAGGGCACTTGTACCTGCTGCAGTATGGGGTCCTCCGTAGGCTGCAGGGTGGATAGCTGCTCCACTGTGGTCCTCCCTGGGCTGCAGGGGGACAACCTGTGTCACCATAGTCCTCTCCATTGGCTGCAGGGGAGTCTTTGATCCAATGCCTGGAACATCCACTCCCCCTCCTTCTTCACTGACCTTGGTGTCTGTTTCTTTCACATGTTTCTCACCCCTCTTTCTCACAGCTGCTGCACAGCATTTTTCCCTCTTTCTTAAATGTGTTATCACAGAGGTGCTGCCAGCACCGCAAGTGGGCTCAGCATTGGGCAGCAGTGAGTCCATTCTAGAATGGGCTGAAACTGGCTGCATCTGACATGGGGGCACCTTCCGGAATTTTCTCACAGAGGCCACCCCTGTGGCACTGCCCTGCTACTAAAACCTTGCCACGTGAACCCAGTATATTCCGTATCACCAAACCAAGTTCCAGTGTTCAGGCAATGGCAAAACCCACATTTAATAATGTTCACCATGCTATATTCTTCTTCCAGTACAAAAAAAACCCCAGATGCACAGAGGTAGTTCTCAGATGCAACAGGATGTGTCTTGGAAATGGAGCATTTAATCACGCACTTGTCTGCCTATTACTTCCAGAAAAATACCATTAGTTTTCATAGGCCTAATAAGTCATCATTATGAAGCTAGTAAGAGCATATCACTCAGAGCTGCCTCAGTAAGAAGAGATGAAGTAACAACCTCTGCCTCTACGCTATTAAATGGAGTTGCTAGCAAATGTCTACTGCTCTAATGCGCAAGAATAACATAAAATAAACCAAGACCTCCTGGAAAGTATTATAAAAATATTTCTTGGAACCACCAGTTCAACTGATAAGCAGAATAAACTTAACAGAAATGGATATAAGATGGACGGATATTTTTTTCTAATTTTCAAATGTTTAATTAAACTATAAAATTTAAAGATGGCTATGCAAGGTCCTGTAATAAAATGTGAGAAGTCAACACCTCTTAATTCTATGATGCAAGTATTCTAATAAATAAAGCTGTAAAAAATTAATTTTTTGCAAAGTGTCTCTTTCTGTAATGCAAAAGATATGTTTTCACACTGACAAGTGTGGAAAAGGTTTAAAATAATAAATTACAAATGTGAAAGTTTTGATTTTATTTTTTCTTTTTTCTTACAAGCAGCAGAAATTCATGGTCGTTTCTCCATTAACGTAAAAACATAAAACCTTCTGGAGTCTGGACACAAAACACAGTATCATCACATCACTCAAATGTATCCCTTCCCCAAACCTGGAAATTCTCACACGTACTCTTTTCTTTTTTTTTTTTTCCTTGTTTGTAATACCCTCTATGCTTTTATTTTTCTTGCCTCTCACAGGTTACATCTATCAGGCTTTTTAAATACTAGCCCTAGACAAACTAAATTGGCCCTCCTGTTGATACAGATTAAAGGTAGAGCAGTATGAATTGCTTTGTCATAATCCTACTATATGCACAACCAGAAGCTCAGAGCATAGCAATGTTTGTTTTCAGACCTGATCAGAAAACGTAACCTGAAAATTGTTCTCTCATTGCTAAACATCCTAGGACTCCTTATTGAGAAACATAACAAAATAAAAGTGATGTTCATTAAAATGCTGTATCTCTTTTTAATCATTAGCACTATTTAAGTAGTCACTAATTATTAATTTAGCACCAATATGCTAGTACTACATTGAAAAGCATGGCGACTGAAGTGTATTTGAAGAACTTGAAGCTCTGATTTTTTCTTGCCAAAAAAGGACTAACCAGGAACAGTGAATGAGGCTATCTTGTGGTCAGTCTGGATGGAGAAGAGGCAAAATGGCTGCATGATATTGTTCATTCAAGTTTTATTTTTCCCATCGTTTTTGTTCATCTTCCTTTTTTTGAGTTTACTGGCTTCTCGTCTGCTGTCATTGTTTTGCAGGCAGATATTTAGAGGTAGTGCTTCATGAGAAGGTAGTGAAAGAAAGCATGGACCACAGAATAGGTCAAGGAATTTGGAGAGCTGGAGGTGTGTGGAAAGAGAGTATAGGCAATGAAGCAAAGGATGTGAAGGAGATTGAAGGTAAAGGAAGTGGGAGGAAGAAATCCAAGCAGCAGAAAAGAGAGATGAAACTGGTAAGAGCTTGAAAAACAATAAAAAACCCCATGAATATGAATCTAAAATGGAAAAGGGGAAATAGCTACTAGTATTTTTGATGAAAATTTTCTCATGAAAAGCAACTAAGCACCTGGGTGCTAGATTAGAGCATGTGGAGTGCTATCTATCCCTTCAGGAAAATGAATAGGAAGAGATGAGAATTCCTCTTCAATTACTGTTTTTGCCCAGAGCAGTTTTGTCATTTCCAACTCACTGCATATTTTTCCTAATGGTGTGGCTCCAGTCAGGTGGGATTAACAGAGATTTCTATCACCATCATTTCAGAGGAGTCTGTTCTGCAAAACGCACAGTGAAAACTTTCTTTCGGAAATCCAGGTAGTCTCTGTGTCAATGATGGGGAGAGGAGATGCATTGCTTACACTACCATGCTATTCCTTTTTTATTTATTCACCAGTCCTTTCCATGATATTTGTCCCAGGTTCAAGCTAGCTGTCCAGAGGGTAAAAAAGCCAGAGCTATGAACAAGAGATTCCTCTCTAACTTTGATCTGTACAGGACTGCTATTTTATGTGATAGGCCTCCTCTGAGGGAAAGTCTTAGTGGACCAATCTGCCTTCTTTCATTTTTCTGTCATTAATTTTAATTCATAAGAATTCAGCTGTTTGTAAAAATACTTACTCAAGCTGATTTTAATACTGTTATCTTTAGTATAATGAGAGAACCCGAAGAAAATAGATGCTGTGAATTGTATGCCATAGGGGAGCCCTTTAATTTCCAGTAAAGGACAGGTGAATGTCGACATCAAGTCTCATGTAGTGCTAGCACAGTGTACTTACATCTAGCTAGAGACTTGGTACCTGGTCTGGTGACTCAATATGCTTGCTCCCTGGGAGACGTTTTTGTATTTTCTGATTTATTTTCTGTTCTTCTCCTCTCCTCAATGTAAAATGCCCCAAGAAAAGTTTGTTTTATTGAAGATAATGTCTACTAGAATTCCAGAAGGAGCTGCACTGGAGTGTTCAGCAGTTTCCAAATCTAAACAACAGTTATACTGGAGGACTTGCCTTAAATCCTTTTTCAGCTCTATTAAATTTCATAATTTCACAATACTTACAAATGCGTTTCACAAGTTAATTCTGTAAATAATAGCATATTAAAAACAGTTCATTTGGTTTTCATTGTCAAGTCTGTGTTGTCTCTTTCTAAACTAAAGTTTAAGCAGTTTCCGTCCATACTTACACAGAAATCTCTCTATGTCACTTACCATTTTCCTTTTTCAGGTCTGGGTAGTTTTCATGGTCATGGGCCATTTCATGATAAGATAACTGCAGCTAAACAGAGAATTCCAAGTGAGAGTTCACCACCCTTTTCTGTACTAGGAAAATAACAGATTTAATATTATTTTGTATCCTGTTTCCGTTCTTTTCATTTTACCCATCTAAGTTTCTACAGTTCGTCTGTAATTCAGCAAGAGTGCTTTCAAATTATTTTATCCAATGACCATTGCTGTGCATTTCTCAACAGTGACTTTATCTGCCATTATGTTACCCACTCACCTACCTACATATCTTTCCTCTAAGCATCTCAGTCTTTTCTAGATTTTCGTGAGATGAAATATCTTGTTAGGCAAGTATTTTCTGATCTTATGTAGCCCTTTAATTAACAGCTAACCAATAAATAATAATGAATAATGCAGTTGTTAATGTGTCAGTTCTTAACTTCCAGGCAGGCTGGAATTTTTGCCACTGTTTTTAATCTTTATTTGAATTTTTAGAATTGATGCGTGGACAATTAAAATATGTAAAGCAAGCATATTTTTTTGTGTGCATATGCTTGCATATGCAAGGAGGTTCTCTCCGTGAAATGACTCAAAACCCAACTGGACATGAGCAACCTGCCCTAGCTGGCCCTGAGTGGAGCAGCAGGCTGGGCTAGATGACCTCCAGAGGTCTTTGGAGAAACAAGCTCTTTTATAGAATAGAATCATAGAATCATTTAGCTTGGAAAAGACCCTTAAGGTCATTGAGTCCAACCGTAAACCATTCTGTGAAGTCCATTGCTTCTCCAAAATGACTTTCCAACACAAAACTTTATAACTTTTTCTAGAAGAAGAAAGTTTGGCAAAAAGTGGAAGTTGAAATCAAAACATTTATGTTAGCCACAAAGTCATTATTAGATTTTCAATTAATATTATATCTCTTTGTCACAGAATTCAACTTTTTTTATCTTAACACTTCAACTTGTCTGGAAATTTTTCAAAATCTCAAAATCTACATGTAATCTACATAGTTTTCTACACAGTTCTCCTTTTGCATTCCAGATTACAACTGAAGTAGCTTTTAATAGTTTGTGACTTTCACTGTAATTCTTTTCCCTCTTTGCCTGCAGCTTGTTTTCCAGGTTCTTTAAATCTGACAGGGACAACCAGATTTAGCCCTACAGGGGGAATTTTGCAAGTGTCTGCTGCTGGCTGAATTCTTTAAAGAAATGTAAACCGGGCTGAACAGTTAAAAGAAATTTTATATACAGCTCATTTTCTAAAATTTTGTTCTAATAGTTTGTTCTCATTTACATGTCCATTCATCAGATTGTCTTAAACTGTTATTTTAAACATACTACAGGGTGATTATTTTAAGATTTTCTCTGAAAAAAACAGTTTTGTGGGCAAACCCTGCCAGGCACCCCCATACATCCACTCACCACCCCCCAGTGGGGTTGGGAAGAGAATCAGAAGGGCAAAGGTAACAGAAGTCATGGGTTGAGATAAAGACAGTTTGGTAAAAGAGGACAAGATAAAACAAAATAAAACAAAACAAGGAGAAACAAGTGAGGCAGAAATCAATAGCCTGTCACAAACCCAGTCAGTCCCCAAGCAACGGCAGCACTGGCCAAACTTGCCCCCACCCGGCCGATATTGCTCAGCACAGTGTCATACAGTATGGGCTATTCCTTTGGTCAGCTGGGGTCAGCTGTCCCAGCTGTGCCCCCTCCCAGTCTCTTATGCGCCAAGATCACATCTTCTCGCTGGCAGGGTGGTGTGAGCAGCAGAAAAGGCTTTGACACTGTGAAAGCACTGCTCAGCAATAGCTAAAACATCCCTGTGTTATCAATGCTGTTTTGGTCACAAATCCAAAACATAGACCCATACTAGCTACTATGAAGATAATTGACTGTATCACAACCAAACCCAGTGCAGCTAAACAGTTCATAACAACAACAACAACAACAAAATAAACAAACAAAAAAACCCCACAAAAAAAAGCAAATAGTAAATATTTAGAAGTTTTGTGAGAAACAATTCTTCTGAATCTGGAAATGATCATAGAAAAAGAGAGCAGTCCTAATACAGTTAGGAAGTTACCTTACACACCATTCAGTCCCGGTTCTAGACTAGAGTATATTTTTATTCTGGGGGGCAATTGTGTGTGGATGTCCAAGATCACTATCAAACTTGTCCTTCCATCACCCTATTTTGAATGAACACTTACAAAGACATGTGCAAGGGAGTGTCAGCATAATTAGAAACAAGATATTGATCATTTAGGTGGAAGTTATGGGAGGGAAACTTTTGGCAATGAAGCTGGAACTATTTGCTTTTGTGATCTAGAATCTGAGAGCTGTAGGAAAGAAAAAAATGAAAAGCAACTCTTCCTAGAGAAAAGTGCAAGGTTGCAGAGCAGAGATTTTATTTATATTTTGGAAGTGGTCTATGCCTCTAATTTTAAGGTTCCTGTGACTGTGCTTTCACAGTATTTTCCTATGCTAAATAAAGTAGAACATTATGAAAATAGGGGTACCATGGACAATTCTCACCTTTGTGGAGAACTCTAGAAGGAAAACTGGTACCTGGGCTGATGTGAACAGACATGTTTGACTCAATGGTGTGGAGAGCTAGGACCAGTCTTGTAAGAAAGCCTGGGGCTGGCTGGAATCATGCTGGAAGATTTTCCAGGCTTGAGAATGGTGGTGTATGACCATACCACCAACCAAAAGCAGAGCAAGTTGATATTGCACACTCTGGACTCTCAAATGACCAGGAACTGGAGTGAAGCAGCGAGCGACAGACAGCATCTGCTAAGCAGACACAGGTGACAGGGGACATTTATATAATCTTAACAAAGAACAACTCTGTGCATGTGTTATCTAGAACTTGCATCCTTTTTTGCTGCACTGAGGGATTTTGCTGCTGAGATGATGCTGGATGCATCTGCATGCTACTGATATTTGAACAGAAAATGTGGCATGAATGTGACATACCAGTATCGATTAATGAAACTTGTCCCAAGCACTGTCTTGCCAGTAGGCTATATTTTGCTCTATTATTTAGACTCAGTATTATTATGATTGATTGTAATCATTTCACTTGAAGTGTGGAATCAAGTTTTGAATGAATTCAGGTGTCACAATAATACCCTACAACACTAGACTTGGAACTAGTGAAAAAAATAGAAGGCTTTCTTCTACTCCTATCCAAGCAGGAAAGAAAAGTAATTTTAAATTATTTTATGTAGAAAGAATAAGAAGAAATGAAAGGATGAAATCTAGCTCACAAATGCCCTATAGAAGTCAATGACCTGGAGTTTAGAAGTCACTTACATGGACTTGGTGCCTTCAAACTTCTTTTAAATCACTGATTTCTTACAGCAGTTGTAGTCTGCGAACTTGAACAGAAAAGATCACCTATCTGACAAGTGTTATAATGCTACAGAGGCAGTCACTGAACGGTCTGAGCTGAAGGGCAATCAGTTACAGATAGCAGAACATTTCGTGTTGGGGACCATTTCTTCCCACGTCTTCAGCCATCCTGAGGAAAGCAAATTACTGCCCCAGACCATGAACAGGTCAGAAGAGCAGGCAGAACTAGGTGCTGGTGGTGGGAAGCGGTTGTGAATCAGCTTTGCTTATAATAACATTACAGCTGTACTACTGGTTTTAGTACAAGGTAAATGATGGGCCGTTTGTGATATTATCAAAACACTGGAAAAAAGACAGAAATATGTTTTACACATACAGCAACAAGACCAAAAGGAACAAATGACTCTTCCTTGACTAGCACGAGTGATTCATGCATATGAACAGGATCATGACAGACCAAACAGGGCCTCATGATACTTTCCATGATGTAACCCTTTTTTCCCACCTCTCCAGTGACTAAGCTGCTATGCGTAAAACTGAATGCCATTGCCTGGATATAGAAAATCATACGCAATTATTCAGCAATGAAACCCTCCCTACCTAATTTTATGATGGCACATGAATAACAGCAAGACACAGCAGTGACAAAAATGGAACAATTTAATGTACTGTGGTTATGGCTGCTAGTAAATTCCTGCTACAAGTATCCTCTCTGGAGCTTTGCACGGTCCCTTCCCACCTTGTGTTTTAGGGAGTCAACACTGTGTTTCTTAGGAGAGAAAATACAAGAGAAGGTGAAAATCCCACCCCTGATCAAATAGTGAGAGAATTTAAAAATAGTCATAGTTGCAATTATGTTCACTGAGATGTTCACCGAGACACTGCACTAACAGTAATAGATGCAGTTTAAACTGCACACGCAGTTACCACTAATGTACACGTTTCAAATGCTCCATAGCACGAGACAGAGATTAGCCGAATTGATGATAAGAAAAAATGTGGAAGTCTCCATACATTGTATGCAAGTCTCAGAAGTGTTAATGAACTGGTCGATTAAAATTAGGTAGAATGTGGATCTTCATATGGGCTAAACTGTACTTTTGGGAATCTGGTGGATTAGAATTGAAGCCAGAAGTCCCCGTTTTGCACATTATTATCACAATAATTCTCCTAAATACAAGAAACCAAAATGTCGTTCTTTTTGACAGTATATTATAGTGCACAAAAGATGTATTCACCATGTATAATTTGTTAATATCAAGAATCTGTGTTTCTTTAGGATGATGATAGTGACAGTACACGAAAATCCAGGTAACAAATAAATTACTTCCTTTTTCCAATCCTGTTAAAAAAATGTTTTGAAAATCACGAAATGGGACTTTGTGACCTGTTGACTTATGCACAGAGATGTGCTGTGCTTGGATCTGCTTTGTCTTGCTCTGTTTTTACAGCTTTGTGCACCTTTGTACATCTGACCCTGCTGCTGAGGGCACTCAGACTGGAGCAAGACATGGAGGAATGAATGGTGGATTTCGTCAGTGTGGTTCAGCCCTAAATTAAGCAGAGAGCAAATAATTGATAATGAACTGTACAGTGTAGGAACAAAACTTTTACAAACAAATATGACAGGACAAGGGGTTATGGTTTTAGACTAAAAGAGGGTAGATTTAGAGTAGATATAGGGAAGAAATTTTTTACAAAGGCGGTGGTGAAACACTGGAGCAAATTGCCCAGAGAGGTGGTAGATGCCCCATCCCTGGAAACATTTAAGGTCAGATTGAACGTGGCTCTGAACAACCTGATGGAGTTGAAGATGTCCCTGCTCATTGCAGGGGTAGTTGGACTAGGTGACCTTTGAAGGTCCCTTCCAACACAAACCATTCTATGATTCTGTGAAATTCTCCTTTATAAGATATTTGAGATCACTGGAGTCCACAGTAACTCAGTTAATTCTACTTCATGAAGGTGACTGAATACTAGAAGCTGTTGCTACTTCAGATAACTGTACTCATTATATGCGAAACCAAAACTTCCTCAAAACCTAACTTTGTATATTAATGAAGTTCCAAAGCCCCTTATTTTTTTTTGTTCAATATACTCCCTAGGTTCTTCCTGGTGGGAAAGTACAAAATCACAGGTCTTGATCTTGATCAACTTTCTGCATCTGAAAATGCATAATTAAAGTAAATATCCCTCTCTGTATTTTACAAATGGAGCCTGACCTGGTAGAAACACTCTGAGCACGTTTCATAGATTAGACATCTGGAAAACATAAAATAAAACTGTAGTTCTCTGTAGTCTCCACTGTGGTGGGGTGTGATGTAAATGGTCAGGACTTGATTTCTCTTTCAGTCTATTGGGAAAAAAAAATTCAAACCGTGGTCCCTCAGCGTAACCCTGTATTGCAAAATAAAAAGATCCAGGAAGCAATCATTGCTTCCAAGAGGCAAGACCAAATGGCACAGAGTGACTATAATGCTAAAGGATAATTCTCTCTAAAGCACACTAGCCTTATCCATGCTATATGTCGCTTGTATTTACTCTTCACCCAGCCATGCATATTGGTCCTAAAATGTAATTATTGCTTTTGTACCTTTTCAGTTGAAGGTGTCTGAAATAACAGTAAGCTGTGTTGCAACATTACAGAATGGTGTTTTCGTAACTTTATGCTGAAAGAAGTTGTACACCCTGGAATACGGCAGCATGATGTTGTATGTGTTTGAGGATGTCAGGCTGTTAGGATAGCACTGGAAAATTGTGTAAAACAGAGAAAGCCAAACTGGTAATGTCATTTATACAGACTTTTGCCTGAAAACAAACTCTGGGCAAGGGTGAAGTTGTGCATTTCAGCTCTGGGAATTCTAACTTGGGTGAACAATTAATTATTTAGGAGGCAATCCCCTGTGAAAGAACTGTTGCAGAAATTCTTGAAAGCAGAATTTTGTATCTGTTTGGTCCTTTGTCCTTGGCTGGTCTTTTAAAACATTACAGCCTCTGTCCAAACACTAATAAGGAATTAAACTGCTTAAGTTCAAGGGAATAATAGTGAACAACAAAACAGCGATGAGTGAATTTCCCCTCTGGAAGGGGGAATAAAAGGAACTAAAGATCTCTTTACATAGATATTTCTTTGATTTTGAATATTCTTAATCTTTAAAGGAATTTTGCTAAACATTTTCAGTTCAACATCTCTGTTTGTTGGGGTTTTTTGGTCACCTCTGTCAGGGAGGTGGGGTGACAGAGCTCAGCCCCTCTAGGAGAAAGCTCAGGATCTGCCTCCCCAGCTACCTTAAGTTCCCTGAATGCTCATGACAGAAAACCAAACAAGTTCTGCAATCCTTAACTTCTTATTGGGTCTCACAGCTGTTGAATAAGGCTGGTTATTCACAAATAAAATCGCAGGCCCTGGACAGACTCCCATTGTAATCCCTTGCATTTAAACAAAATAGAAAAATATCACTAATGAGGTGCCAAATGAAAGGAGCAAGTGCTCGTATACATTCCAGGCAGCTGATTATCTCTCATTAAGATGGCTAAGTAATACAGTCTTCATAATGAACTAATGGATTTGCAGGTCCAGTTAACACAAAAGTTCAACCTCAGACAAGTTAAAGTTAATCAAGTACAAAAAGGATTAAATTAGTACATTTAAATTCAACTGACAGAGGTATTAGAGCTGTGCTGTATTCCCTTATTTTCTGCTTTGGTGTTAAGTGTTGGGAAGAGAAAGGCAGTTGAAGTATTCCACTCTTTGGGGACTTCATGCTTCAGTTGCTTACCACCCATGCATATGGAGTCGCTAATGACAGAGCAGCTACCCATCAGGGAATGCAATTCCACGTAGACATTTTCCCCAAAATGGATTATTTCAGCCTCGTTGGTCACAGATTCTGTAGTTTTCCAGTGATTCATCTTACTGTTAATAATGTCAGAGAATTTTAGGCCCTTGAATAAAATAATGATAAATAGGAACCACTGAGCGAGCTCGGCAGAGGCAGTGCTGTTTATTTCAGTGTGAAGCTCTGTCAGGCCTGATAAATCGGATCCCTGAAATAGTTTATAAAGTACTGAATTGATGTGGCGGTCGGTGAGGGAGAGAATTAATGTTACGAAATAGGCCTGTAACCTAGATTTGATGAAAGCTGAGGAAAGCCTTTTATATAAATTCCGTGTCTGTGTAGGAAACGGTTGCAGCAGTAGGTGAAAGAGCTGCACAGGGAAATAATGTGCTGCTGTAATCTCTGTGGGCTACAGGTCAGGGAAAGAGGCACTCTGTGGAAGCCAGTGCTGCTGGAGCTAGGTGCTGCTACATGAGAGCTCTACTGAGTGGAGGGGTGGTCACAGGCTGCTCATCTATAATACCAAATACAGAGGACACACTGCACAAAAGAAAAATGAAAGCCTGCTTAAAGATGTAGCAGAGGCATTCAAGTTCCACATGGCTGTCTTGCCAGGCTGCTGGGGAGGAAGAGATCCTTGATGTTGCCCTGAGTAGTGCAGTCACTATTGCTAATCTCTCAGGCTGAATTAATAGTTTCCTCTTCAGATCACTTCATAAAATCCCCTGGAAAATACATGCTAGTATCATCTTCTATCCAGTTCATAGTTCTAGGTGGGTGCTTCCAAATTACAGCAGGCACGATTGCTAAGAACGGTGGCCAGTAACATAAAGCAGGCTGATTGGTGTGTGCTGACAGGTAGCTCAGAATTCAGGCAAAGCATGCTACGCGCATTAAAGTGAATTTTTCAAAGCTGCTTACTGATGGAATAGGATGCATAATTGCGGTTAAGGTTAGTGAGACCTGGTGAAACCCAGATCTTGCAAGTTGTCAGTAATGCAGGTGCAATATTTCTAGACCACCAGACCAAGTTGAGGGGGTAGATGTCAATGATGTTTCTCCAGCTGCTCCACATGTGTCAACACACCATTGGACAAACACCTTACTTACATGTTTTAATTACTGCTAGGGATTTAAATTAAGTCTTTAAATAGGAAATTAATTTCTGAGGTCCTAATGCGTGATGGTTATCAGATAAAAAAAGAGTAGAGGAATTCTGTGGGTGGAGTTCTTGATACTCACTCCCCACACAAATCCAATTTGCTACACTACTTTTCAGTTTCATATTTGCTTATGAAGACACCCTAGAAGGAAGGAAAAGAGGAAGGGGTTTTTTGATATCACTCCCTCACCACAGGAGCCCTTTCTGACTTTGTACCACATTACTAAAGGCCAAAGCAATTGCTAGTCACTTGATTCACAGACTTCAAACCAGCTGTGAACCACAGGATGAGGCTGTCAGATTGGGGTTGATAGTTTTAAAAATTTCATATCTGCTCCTTCCTACAAGGTAGTAAAGGGACAGGAAGATAGTATAGGATTATCAACCCTGAAGGCAAGTCCCAGGTCTCATCCCTATTCCTTTTTCCCCCATTAAATGGGTCATTCTTCATATAGGTGGTCACCATGCTTATTTAACAAAGTTACAGCACGGTCAAGACCTGAAAACAAAAGCCAGAGCTGCTTTTATACAGTCCATTCAGCAGGAAAGCCAACCAAGCTAACAGGGGAATCAGTGGGTTAAGATCTAAAAGATAATAATTGCATGCAATTGAAATATATAAAATCAGAACTTTATAACTGGTTAGATAGTATTCAGCATTTGGATAGAGTTTTGGGAAGATCCTTGGCGTTCCTTTTTTTTCCCATCAGGTTTATCTAATCTCTACTAACCATAAAATTACTCTGTAAATTGCGTAAATGCATGCAGTATCAGAACAATGAGAACACTATCATGAGAAAAAAAAATGCTTTCCCTTGAAGTGTATTATTTACAAGTGATATGCATGGAAATGTCTTGGCACCTATTTTCTGTCTCCGCAGTCGTGTGTCCTTCCTTGATCTCTGAAAAGCACAAGATCTGATTAAAAGTGCCTTGTGCAAGGAAGAAGAATGCAACAGGCTAGATTAATTTCTGATTACCTTTATATGGACAATTTAACTTGTTCATCTTCAAGATCAGAGGGATAGGGGGAGATTGTAAAATATAAAGTAAAAGCAAAGAAAGACATTTGGGAAGTTCTGCTTGGTACTGATACAAAAATATGTATTTAGAAATGAGGCAATAATACCATTTTTCTCCAACCTACTTAATATTTTCTGCCCTTCTAATTCTGTTTGAAATAAGAGAGAATTTTTGAATATCAAATAGCTTGCAGAAGCCTAAAAAAATGCACTGAAAACAGTGGAAAGACTCCCAGACACTCGGCTCACCTAACTTTCCACATTTGCAACACAAATACCAGCATCTGAGCTAGTTGCTCTGGTCTGTCTTTACAGTCAGTGGAGAGAAACAACCACTTTTACTGCCTTACGTTAGCATAAGATGGATTTATCTTTTTAAGTACATCTCTCTTCTCTGAGTATAAAGGTATTTGTAGGGTGACTGTCTTATATGTGAGCATTGTGAACATCTACGCTGGTCATACGTAACCTAGCTCTGGCAGCTTCAATGTGTTTGATCCAATGCGTTGCTGCTTGGTGTAAGTGATGGGTGAATATATGAGTTGCATCCAAACTTACATTCATGAAATGCAAGGAGGCTCTGATCAGTTCCTGTTTCTCTAGTCATTCATACCAGCACACAAAGGACAGTCCCATAGTTTGTGCACACTTCTTTGTTTAGAAAACAGCATGTTGAAATGAGAAAAGTTTTGGGGTAAAGGACTAATCTCTTCCATGGTCCCATCCCAATATATAGCAGGACATCCAGCACCGGACAAGTAGTATTTGCTCCTGCACGGGAATGCCAGGTGTAGTCCATATACAGTCCCTAGTTCCCTGTCCTGTATTAAATACGTATTTTGCTCTAAGTCCCCCACCCCCCAAACTGTTTCACTAAATTATTGCTAGAAAAGTCCAGCTCTGAGTAATTTCTATGTTGTGGGGGTTTGTTTGTTTGTTTGTTTGTTTTCTTTTAACCTGCTTTGGTCTTTGAGTTGCATAAGGGTCCATATTACTACCCCTTTATTTCCCTGCCTCCACTTGATTTTAGTTGTAATGATGGTTCAGAGTGATTTTCACAGGATATCCTAAGTCCAGTTACGGTCTAGTCTTAAAAAAATTGTGTTATTAGATGCAGCTCCTTTATTGACAGGTGTCTGGGCAGTGGTAAACCATATTGTAAAACAAACCGGGAAGGGATTGAGGATAATAATAACAACTGAAGCTTTTCTCAAAGAAAAGAGGTACAGGTAACAGAGAATTCCCTTTGAGAGGCTGGGATAGCTGGATAAGAAGAATTTAGGATGGAAACATACATTTTCTATAAAAACATTTCAGTAAGAAAACTCATGTATGAAATCTGCTTAGAAAGTATCTGGGAAGAGAAGAGGACTTGATTGTGAGTTTCTTAATTTTTGTACTAGCAAGACTATCATACAGTGAATGATATCCTAACAAAACTCCCTAAACCAGGCTCCAGATGTCACATTTAAGTCTTTCTGTAGGGTGAAAGCTTAGTGACACTCTCCAGTTTAAGGATGTTTAAAGGTTTTAGTTATAGTTACAATGAACATTAACAATTAATGTAGTTAGCTCTATGACAGCTGATAAAGCATCAGCTTCAGAGTTGCTTGTGATATGTTGGGACTGGTAAATAATTTAGGTGAAACTA
The DNA here is from genome assembly GCF_030867145.1 of Opisthocomus hoazin. NCBI lineage: Eukaryota > Metazoa > Chordata > Aves > Opisthocomiformes > Opisthocomidae > Opisthocomus > Opisthocomus hoazin. The sequence goes on from NC_134417.1 coordinate 81,457,306, forward strand.
CATGAATGTGTAAAAAATAAAAGGTCTTTTTTGTAATTATTTAATGGAAACCTTATGTAAACATAAAGTCAGACTATCTGCAGTTCATCTAATATTAATTTCAAAAATAAGATTCTGTGCTATGTATTTATTTTTCTGCTAGATAACTATACAAGACTGTTGAGTTTCTGGACACAGAGAATAAATTACATGTCTTCCCCTCAGAATGGGGAGCTAAAGTTCTGTTGTAATCAAAGCAACATTAGTATGGGTAAAGTTTGTACTTTTGGGCCCCAGCCTTCAATCTGCATAGATATGTATCACACTACCATTGTAGTGTAGCTGTATGATATACACCAGTAAGAAGCAAAACGTGTATTTTTCAAAGTAGTTTTCTCATCCCTGTTTTTTTCGTCCCACCATTATTCATCTGAAGGTGAGAGGGCTAAGACCCAGGCATTTTCAAGCCATACAATAAACTCTATAGAAGAGTCAACAAGAGTTTCTGTGTCTACTTGAAATCAATATTCTGTGTTCCCTAAAACTGGCTTTTACAGCCCCCCTTTAGATAGCAAAAAAAATTATTACCTGCTAGATCTGAACTAGATGTACTTGGCTATATCATGTACATTCAATAGCTTATACATACTCACTTAACCTGCCCCATGCAATAACGTAACATCAGGCTTGAAGTTCATTGAAAGTTGCTCTCTCTTAATGCAAACGAAATGAAATACTGGAGAACCTTCTTTAAAAGTCCCATCAGATATGTGTTTCTATTAGGGAATTTCCCTAACCTGCTTTCTCACTGTCCTCATTGTATCCTGATAGCATAGGAAAATATCCAGTATGTCCCTGAGTGTGCATGTATTGCATTCTGTCTGCTCAATTCCAAAAAGGATTTAGGTTTTGTAATGCTTGTAACATACTTTTGAGATATCCTGCCAAGGAGTAGAACCAACACCATCTGAAATAAGTGCCAAGTCCTAATAGCTGAAACATTGATGTGGAGATTGGTGAAATGAAAATAATCAGAGGGAATAAAGAGGAGAAAGATTTCATGCTCTAGCAGTGTCCGTGGCACTGTTTTCTCGTAGCATAGGTGACGTTTCGTTATGATTCACAATCCTAAACAGGTAGGCTAGGCCTGCAGCTTGGGTAGTCCTTCCTGCCTGAAGCTGTACAGGCCAGCCTTCCGCCACAGATCAGTTCAGTCAGAAGTGGACAACAAATATCGGGAGCTGTTTCTGTCCATTTTCACATGCAGTTATTCAGGTTCTGGAGCTCGTGACTGGAAAGGAAACAAACATCTCAGATTCCACGTGAAACTGTGGGGGATTTTGAGGCTTTCTCAGTTTCTTGTTTGAAAATTATTCTGTTTGTTCAGACCAATCAAGTACTAAGTAGTCCTCTTAGCCATGGAAATCAAGTCTGGCACTACAGTGTAGCACTCATCTGTAGGAGGTACAGCTGATCTCTAGACATCAGTTGGAGATATCCTAAATAATTAAATGGAAGTATCTCTGCCTCATTTCCCCCAATTCAACACCAATGATCCCTCCTCACCCAAGGTGGATGCTGCAGTATTAACTTCAGATGTGAAAAATAAAACAAGATCTTTGAATCATCTAATATTGCTGCTAAAGGACTGTAATCCCCTTAACCTCCTTCTTGTTTTGATGTAGAGAATTGAGCCACAGTTTTCCTGTAACAGGATGCGTCTTTGTGGTGTGGTAGATCTGAAAGCATGGTGAAAGATGGAAGAATACCACATTTAAAAATTGTATTTCCTGGCTTCCAGGGCTTTGGATTGATATCACTGAAAAGCTTGCTGACTGGGAGAGGAATCAGTATGCAGGTGGCTTTGTCCACATAAACTGAAATAAATTCAATTGCCTACAGGGTTAGACATATTCAGACTAGTTATTACAAAGATAGACTTGGATGCAATCTTTTGAAGATTGGCATAATTATTTACTTTTGCATCAGTACATAAAAATGCTACTAGTTTGTCCTTTTACTATCATTGATCTGCACCCCTGTATCACTTCAATTTTAACACTCTTATTCAATCAAGTTTAATAATTTCCCATAATTGAATTCAAGGTAACAGTTTGTACAGAAAGGTAGCATCAAGTACAGCTTTTCAGACTTGGCTGTAGCTTCCCATATACTGTGATTAAGAATGTCCTAATTTACTCTATTGTCATGGAAACCCAGCAAATACACAGAAATTTCTGGGATACCAAAATATGCACGTCACTTTTATAAACCAGCAGTAACAGAACAGACATGAAGAAAACTCAGCACTGTTTTTTAAAATTGCTTTTTACGAATTTTATATAGAGAACAGTTAAAAAATCCCAATAAACTCTGCAATTTAATAATAGTAATAATCAAATTACCTCAGGGAATAAATTGAAATTAGAATGTACAGTTTGCTGTCAATATCCACAGCAGTAAATGTCACCATATTAAACTTTTCAATTGAGCGTTGGAATCATAAATCCAATTAAGAGTTTTTTTAAAAAGTAAATAGTTCTTGTCGAAAGCACATTTTTTAAACAGGGAAACTCCTAATTGTTCTCTTCTTAACCGTCGAGAGTTTGTTCTCAGAATCTTCAAATCTTCACACTTTTCCTATCACCATAGAAACACCAACAGCTAAAGTCAATGCAGTTTATTAACGAGTTATCCAAGTCCCTTCACTAGTAAGCAAAATTATTCCAAGCTGTTGTTAATGTCCATCAGTGGATGGAATTCAGATCAGTTTTCATCCTTCTTTCTTTCCCAGTGGTATTTTAAGTCTTCCTGGAGAATTTTGCTACTTGTGCATGCATGCCATGGCAAGGATGCAGGTTATACTGGATGTGGTGAGACAATTCACACATATTATCTATCCTGATCTTCATGAGTTTCGTGATTAGAGACTCGGAGACACGCTTACTTCTGTCTTGCTGTAGCATCTTAATCTTGTGATACAGCTTCAGATCTAAGTTACAGCTGGAAGACAAGGTCCTGGGCTGCAAAGGACAAGAAGGGGCAGTCAGAGGAGAGCCAGCAAATGTGGCTGCTTCTTATAATGAACTTTTCTAGAAGGAATGTTTCCCAGGAGCTTTCCCAGTATCTAATACTGTGACCCCAACACACTGAGCATCTTTCAGCTGCTTGACACATGAATGCCTTGCTTGTGCTTCAGGTATACTTTAGGTGTAGTAAGAGACTTGCATCTTGTAGCTTTTCTTTTTAAAAAGATTGTAATTTATTTGCTCAGTAGTGAAGTGACTTGGGTAACTTGTTAATAAACTGCACTGGACTTTGGGTTTGAAATTAGCTTCCTTCCCCCCCAGCCCTCCAGCCCCACAAAAAAAAACCTTTAGAAAAAGGTTGTGAGTTGAATTATATAGATGCATTAGTAATTACCAAGAAAGCATACATTTGTCTCTATATTACTTTCTTTTTTCTGAAAAGATTGCCCTTGAGAACTAACGTCTGTGTGGAATGTCTTGTTTCTTCAGAGATAGCTGCTGAATTGTTTCTACAAATATTTCTGATTAAGCAGGTTATTGGCACACTTGGCATTTAAAATTAAAGACACTTAAATAGCAACAGACGTCACACAGGAAGTTTTTTTGTTCGTGATTGCATAATATGTGTAATTTTAGAATCTGAGCTGTATTGCTAAGTAGTTTTCCATCCCAAACATGCTTCTTTAAATACTCCTTAATATTCACGTAATTTTTACCCTTCAACATTCTTGTCAACAAATTGTTAGAATATTTAAAGGAAACAAACCAAAAGGGATCCTAAGGCATAGAAATGTAACCTCCAACATACACAAATACATGGCTGCATAGTCTGAGACATGTATTGCTGTCTCACAGGCACATATGAAGAAGCATGGTTTTCAACACAAATGGTCAGCTACTACCATCTTCTTTAGGCAGACACTACTGAAGGGAACAAATGTCTTTATATATTCAGCAAGCCATTATTTTACAAGGTAAGGATGTGAAAATAATCTAAATGTCTTTCATTTCTATCTGAAACTTGACTGTAATGTACAGACTTTCAGCTGTATGACCTCAGCCTTCACTAGTAGTAACTGAAGAAGAAGAAAACTATATCATTGCTCCCTTTGTATGATCGTCTCCCTACATTCTGATGTTGTAGATTCATCCACAAAAAAAAAAAAGGAGATAAATTAAATTAAAAAAATAGAAAGAAGGTCAAAATAAGCTCTGAAATATTAGGAAGTCTTTAAGCAGCTGTCCAATCCTACTTCAACCTATTGTCTATATCATGAGATGAGCTGTAATCAGATGCTTACTTGACCTTTTTTTCAAAGAATACTTCCTTGACACATCCCCCTGAATGTACTGTTCATAGAGTTTATGCTATTCATAACTTTATTTTGTCTTCTTTGGTTCACAGAGTGACCCCATCATAATGCCAGACTTTCTTCATCATACCCTCTTTAAACTACATAAAATTAGTATAATATAGTGTCCATATTTTTCCCATAAGAATTTTTCAAATATCTGAGAGATTCACAAGTACTTATTTATTTATTTTCACAAGATCACTTTAAATATGGGGAGAAATATTCAGATTTTTTAAAGATGAAGAAGTGAAATACCCAGATGAGGTCAAAAGTAAATACTGAATTTTGACACAATCTGTGTTTTAAACATTTTAAAGTCCAGTCCTACTGATTTCCTACCAATTAAACTGTAAATTATAAATCATTATTTAAATCAGTTGCCAAAAATCTCAGGCCAGGCACCAGGAAAGTGACCCCTCATGAAAACATTTTGGTCACACTTTGTTTTGTGGATTTAATTATTCCATGAAAGCTAAGAGCCATCCTTTCTTTTTCTATAATCCTCACCCAGCCCTTGCTTGCCTTCCAATTCTGTAACATTAGCAGTACATGAGAGGTCTTCATTAGATGGGTCCATGTAAGCTGGCTCCTTGAACAAGTTCCTCCTCTGTACTGAATGAAGCCAGGGGAGTTGTGGAAGACATGCTTTGATCAAACAACTGTGACTGCCAAATCCATTCAAAATGCCCGTTATTCTTGCCTGGTAAGCTTCTTTAAAAAATCAGTTCAAGGAAAATATGGACAATTTCCAGAAGGGAAAATGTTTGAGCAAATGAATAAAATTTGATAACATTCTCTACATATCTGAAAATGATTCATATTGATGGAGTAAAGTGAATTGTACATGTTTGTGCCCAGACACCACCTGTTCACTAAATGCTTATTCACTCAAACAAGAAGCACTGGGCAATGTAAATACTAAGGGGTGTTACCAATCCCACCTCAGATTAACAGAATTGAAAGGCATTATTTCAGTAACAATGGAAATGATTGTGATTCCTCAAACTGGAACTGAAGCAAATCAATTTGAACCCATCGGACCCAATCCAATTGAAAAGGAGCTAATCTGTTTTTGGTGAGAGAAACATAGCCTACATGGAAGACATGATAATAACTAAAAGAAAGTGAAGAATTATGATTAATTCAGTTTTCATTTTGCACTGTTCCTCTGATAATTTTTTCTGTGTACATAATATTTTATTTTTATATATGATCAGAAGAGAAGAAGCTTTTTTTGTCAGTAGCATCACTTGTATTTACAGTGTTCATCTAAAGAAAAACTCCAGGCAACACTTATTTTTCACCTCACAGTCTCGTAGTTCAGACAGCCTTTCACATTCCAACTGTTCATTAGCTATTCTAGGGGTTATCCTAAATAGTCATAACTGGAATATATAAGCTATGTAATTAAGAAAAAGAGGTAGTTATTTACCACTTCTTGATTTCTTATCATTTTATATAATGTTCAAAAACAGCTTTGTTTTGAAAGCTGGAGACAGTGGTGGTTTAGACAAAAGTACATAGATAACTACAAAGTGACTATGAACTACTACCAGCTGTAACTTGTAACATATCCCATTATTATTGGGTCCATTCTGTGATCTCATGCAACAAGAGAAGCCACCGAAGGCAAAGGGCTCTGGAGCAGTGGTTCGCGCCCAGGGACTCTTCCCAAAGTGGCAAAACTGTGGCAGCAAAAGTGCCGGGAGAGAGAGGAGGAGACCTCAGCCACCCTCCAGACACCCCCAAGTGGAAAGGAGGGAGCTGCTACTGAGCAGCAGCTCTGACTCAATGTGGGCAGGAACGAGTGTGACAGCAACCAAATCCCCCATGTACAAGAGCAGCCCTCCCCAGGGAGTGCGAGTGACCAGGAGCACGGCAAACAGGGCAGGCAAACAGGGTGCAGCGCGACAGCTGGCGCAGGCAGGCCGTGCGGGGAAGGCATGCTGGCAGGGCACAGTCCCCCTCCTGGCAATCCAACTAATGGACATTACCGTCCCAGAGACATTCTAGCCATGGTTTCCACTCAAGTGAAAGCCATCGACAGAAGGAGTGTGGCAACGCAGACAGAGGTGCCACACAAACACATGGCTGTCTGGGTCTCTGGCTGCAGGGAGTGCCTGAGCCTGGTACTCGTACCGGAGGACAGCAGAGACAACAGCTGTGTTCAGTGTCACCAGGTAAATGACCTGCTCAGCCTGGTGGCAGAGTTGAAGGAGGAAGTGCAGATGTCAAGGACCATCCGGGAGTGTGAGAGGGAGATCGACTGGTGGAGCCGCAACCTGCCCTCCCTGAGGCTGAGGCAGCAGGAGGGGGCTGCACAAGAAGCAGAGGGCCTGCTACCCTCTTGCCACCAAGCAGAAAGAGGGGACCTAAAAGACAGGGGAGAATGGAAACAGGTACCTGCTTGGGGCGGTAGGCGAATCCCCTCCCAGCCTCCCTCACATCCCCATTTGCCCTTGCACTCTGGAATGTGAGGGCCCAGCAAATCAGGATGTGGGCGGAGGTCCATCCGAGGGGTTGCCTAGGATGAGTCAGTCAGCCCCACGCATGATGACTGCCCCGGTTAAGAAAAAAAGGAGGGTAATTGTCATAGGCGATTCCCTTCTGAGGGGAACAGAGGGCCCAATCTGCCGACCGGACCCATCCCACAGGGAAGTCTGCTGCCTCCCTGGGGCCCGGGTTAGGGATGTTGCTAAGAAACTCCCTGGTCTGGTGCAGCCTTCTGATTATTACCCACAGTTGGTAATGCAGGTTGGCAGTGATGAGATCACGGAGAGAAGTCCCAAGGCCATCAAAAGGGACTTCAGGGCACTGGGGCGATTGTTGAAGGATCAGGGACACAGGTAGTGTTTTCCTCAATCCCATCAGTGGCAGGGAAGAATACTGAAATGGACAGGAAAGCTCACCTGATTAACAGGTGGCTCAGAGACTGGTGCCGTCAGTGGAATTTTGGTTTCTTTGATCATGGGGAGATTTACACTGCACTGGGCCTGCTGGCGACAGATGGAGTCCAGCTGTCTCAAAGTGGGAAAACAATTCCTGCCCATCAGCTGGCAGGGCTCATTGAGAGGGCTTTAAACTAGATTCCAAAGGGGAAGGGGATATAACCAGGCTCACTAGACGTGAGCCCAGGCATGGCATGCTGGGGTTGGGGGTGAGATCTATAGCCCAGCTCAAGTTCATCTACACCAATGCACACAGCATTGACAATAAACAGGAGGAAGTGGAAGCCATGGTGCAGCAGGACAGCTATGACTTGGTCGCAATCACAGAAACATGGTGGGATGACTCTCATGACTGGAGTGCTGCAATGGATGGCTACAAACTCTTCAGAAGGGATAGGCGAGGAAAGAGAGACGTTGGGGTGGCTCTGTATATGAGGGACTGCTTCAATTGTATAGAGCTCATCGACTGTGGTGATAGGGTGTAATGCTTATGGGTAAAGACAGACAAAGCCAACAAAGCAGACATCCTGCTGGGAGTTGGTTATAGATCACCCAACCAGGATGAAGAGGTAGATGAAGTTTTCTACAAGAGGCTGGCAGAAGTCTCACAGTCACTAGCCCTTGTTCTCGTGGGGGACTTTAATGTTACCGGACATCTGCTGGAAATACAACACAGCAGAGAAGAAACAGTCTAGGAGGTTCGTGGAGTGTGTGGAAGATAACTTCCTGACACAGCTGGTAAGTGAGCCTACCATGGGAGATGCCTTGTTAGACCTGCTGTTTACTAACAGAGAAGGACTGGTGGGAGATGTGGTGGTCAGAGGCCATCTTGGGCTTAGCAACCATGAAATGATAAAAGTTCTCAGTTCGCGGTGAAGTAAAGAGGGTGGCCAGCAAAACCACCACCATGGACTTTCGGAGGGCAGACTTTGGCCTGTTCAGGACGCTGGTTGAGAGGGTCCCCTGGAAGAGAGTCCTGAAAGGCAAAGGGGTCCAGGAAGACTGAACATTCTTCAAGGAGGAAGTCTTAAAGGCACAGGAGCAGGCTGTCCCCATGTGCCGCAAGATGAACCGTCGGGGAAGATGACCAGCCTGGCTGAAGAGGGAGTTCTTGCTGGGACTCAGGAAAAAAAGGAGGGTCTACCAATTAAGGAAGAAAGGGCAGGTGACTCAAGAGGAGTACAAGGGTCTCATTAGGTCGTGCAGAGAGGAAATCAGAAAGGCAAAAGCCCAGCTAGAACTCAGGCTGGCCACTGTTGTAAGGGACAACAAAAAATGTTTTTACAAATACACTAACACCAAAAAGAGAGCCAAGGAGAATCTCCATCCCTTATTGGATGCAGGGGGCAATATTGGCAACAAGGATGAGAAAAAAGCTGAGGTACTTAATGCCTTCTTTGCCTCAGTCTTTCGTAGTCCGACTGGTTATCCCCAGGGTAGTGAGCCCCCAGTGCAGGAAGATAGGGAAGGAGAGTAGAATAAACCTCCCATAATCCAGGAGGAAGCAGTTCACAACCTGCTATGTCACCTGGACACTTACAAATCTATGGGGCCAGATGGGATCCACCCAAGAGTGCTGAGGGAACAGGTGGAGGAGCTAGCCAAGCCACTCTCCATCATCTATCAGCAGTCCTGGCTAACAGTGGAGGTCCCAGATCACTGGGGGATCGCCATAGTAACACCCATCTACAAGAAGGGCCAGAAGGAGGATCCCAGGAAGTACAGGCCTGTCAGCCTGACCTCGGTGCCGGGCAAGATTATGGAGTGATTCATCTTGAGTGCGCTCACTGGGCATGTGAAGGACAACCAGGGGTTCAGGTCCAGCCAGCATGGGTTCATGAAAGGCAGGTCCTGCTTGACCAGCCTGATCTACTTCTATGATCAGGTGACCTGCCTAGTGGATGAGGGAAAGGCCGTGGATGTTGTCTACCTGGACTCTAGTAAGGCCTTTGACACTGTTCCCCACAGCATCCTCCTGGAGAAACTAGCTGCCTGTGGTTTGGATGGGTGTACTCTTCACTGGATAAAGCACTGGCTGAATGGCCGAGCTCAGAGAGTGGTGGTGAATGGAGTTAAATCCAGCTGGCGGCCAGTCACAAGTGGTGTTCCCCAGGGGTCAGTTTTGGGTCCGGTCTTGTTTAACATCTTTATCAACAATCTGGATGAGAGGATTGAGTGCTCCCTCAGTAAGTTTGCAGATGACACCAAGCTGGGTGGGAGTGTCAATCTGCTTGAGGGTAGGAAGGCTCTGCAGAGGGATCTGGACAGGCTGGACTGATGGGCTGAGGCCAACTGTATGAGGTTCAACAAGGCCAAATACCGGGTCCTGCACTTCAGTCACAACAACCCCATGCAACCTTACAGGCTTGGGGAAGAGTGGCTGGAGAGCTGCCTGGTGGAAAAAGATCTTGGGGTGCTGGTTGACAGCTGGCTGAACATGAGCCAGCAATATGCCCAGGTGGCCAAGAAGACCAACGGCATCCTGGCTTGTATCAGGAACAGTGTGGCCAGCAGGAGTAGGGAGGGGATCGTGCCCCTGTACTCAGCACTGGTGAGTCTGCACCTGGAGTGCTGTGTTCAGTTTTGGGCCCCTCACTAGAAGAAAGACATTGAGTTGCTGGAGCGTGTCCAGAGAAGAGTAACGAGGCTGGTAAAGTGTCTAGAGAACAAGTCTTATGAGGAGCGGCTGAGGGAGCTGGGGCTGTTTAGTCTGGAGAAGAGGAGGCTGAGGGGGAATCTTATTGCTCTCTACAACTACCTGAAAGGAGGTTGTAGTGAGGTGGGTGTTGGTCTCTTCTCCCAGGTAAGCAGCGATAGGTTGAGAGGCAATGGCCTCAAGTTGCGTCAAGGGAGGTTTAGATTGGATATTAGGAAATATTTCTTTCCGGAAAGAGTGGTCAGACATTGGAACAGGCTGCCCAGGGAAGTGGTTGAGTCTCCATCCCTGGAGGTGTTCAAAGAATGTGCAGATGTGGCACTTTGGGATATGGTTTAGTAGGCATGGTGGTGTTGGGCTGACGGTTGGACTTGATGATCTTAGAGGTCTTTTCCAACCTATGATTCTATGATTCTATGAAGAGGTTAGAGCCAATGCTGTGGCTATGAGCCCAGAGGACCTGCAGTAGAAGAAGACGATCACGAAATCTTATGTCACCAAATCTTCCAGTTCAGATCTGTTGCAAGAGACTTTTAACAGTTCTGCTACAGAGTTGGATTCAAGAAACGTCAAAAACGATTACTCAAAGTAAAACACTGAATTGCTTGAGTATGCAGATTTCCAGAGAGCAGGCTTTTTTGCTTTTGGCACTGACAGTTCTGGTACAGACTGGAGAATGAATGTCATAAACCAATATTTCTCAGCAGAAAAGTTAAAAAAGGACGAAGATTCACTCTTATTGAGGCTTATCTGGCATGAATAAGCCAGCAGTAGAGATTCATCTTACACCTCCATTTGATCTGGTCCTCTGGACTACCATTTCAGTCAGTAGAGAGAAATATACTTCCTAAAGCACAGGACAGCTGATCTTAAAAAGAACAGACAAGAGGCATCAGTGTCTCTTTCTCATTACTGTTTATAAAGGAGGAGGAGGGTGACTTACTGCAGACACCTGAAATGCAGTGAGATGAATCCCCCATCCCACCATTTATGGCAGGATGGTTGATTTTCAAGTTTTGTTGCGTGCATCTTGAATGCATTTGGATACATCTACTAGCATTTCTCTCTATACTTCTCTTGCCTTTTGTAAAGGATAGGGGATAATAATTCTGCATCTCAAGAGTGAACGGTAAGGCTTAATTGTGTGCTGTACACATATCATGATTCACTGCAGATGAATGAGTGGAGAGAGAAAGACAGACAGACGCATAGATGAGATTAATTTTTGTTAAATGCTTTGAGTTCTTTTGATGTATAAGGCTATATATCTTCAATATATTACTGTTTTAGTATTTTACTTGAACCGGTTTATTCATCCATGGTTTAGAGGATTTTAAGGATAGTTCAGGTTCCTGTCAGATATATCTCCTCCATTTTGCAGCTAAAAAAGGAACTGAAATAGATTTATGAATGCTAATACCTTTTTTCTTTTAAGGGGAAAATTGATAGACACCTTCCCATGAGATTTCCTATAGATGTGGTTACTGCCTTAATGATTATTCCATATCAAGCCCACTCCGCTAAAGAGGTACTAAATTAAAAGGCTGCTTTTTGAAGCAAAAGCTACAAACTGAATTTCAAACACCTAATAAGATGCTGAAAATTATCTCAAGCTTTTAAATGTCACATACTGTAAAAATACAAATTAGACTGTAGAATTCAGCTTAGCTGTAATTAACACTATGATGTGTTCAAATAATCAAACATTATCCTCAGAGGGGTCTATTGAAGGAGATTATTATGAGCGGTAGTTCACTAATCATTATATGACAACTATTTTTATGTCATTGATCTAGACTGCCTTGTCTATTTTGTCAGTGTCACTCAGCATCTTTTAAAAAAGGTGATATTTTCCCCCACACAGAGACAGCTCGTCCTACAGTTCCAATTGATGTCAACCTTTGCTCACAGTTATCATCTGCACACAGCCAGGCTTCATTTTAAATCAGAGAAGCAGGGATAAATAAAACTGGATAGCTTTCAGTTCCAATCACATCCTGTTTTACCTCACATCAGCCAAAAAGTCATCATGAGATGATGGATTTTTATCTGTGAAAGTGAAAAAGTAAGTTTAAGATTTTCAAATTTTGCAAAAAAATATTCTTTTACACCTCTTATATGTTTTGAAGAAAGGTTTATTCTTTGCTTGGAGGATGAAAAAGTCTGAAGGATTTTGTTATTTTTAATAATAGAAAGGAATTATTGCAGGAGAAGGAAAAATCAGATGTTTTTTGCAGAAACGAAAATGAGGCAGTCACTATATTCGTAGTATTAGATAGTCAGCACAGATTCCCAAATTTTGCAAAGCATAGTAATTGAATTTCACACCTCCATTCCTCATCTTCACCCTTGCAAAATTTTCTTCAATCCATAAAGCATGACACAGATGTAAACTCAAAGGAGCTGAAGGATTCATCCTCCTTGTATATTCCCCTTTAGTATCTAATATCTACTTTAAAAAGTGAAGCTTCTGCAATTTGACCTTTTTTTTTAATGTGTTTCTCCATTGCATATCTCCAAGTGCAGCAGTATGAAAGAGAATATAAATTCTTACCTACCCGCTATGCATGGTTTAGTCTAATCCTTGAAAATAAAAATAAAAAGCCATGAATAAGAACTGGGGCTAGCCAAGTGTGTAATATGCTGCACTAACAACAATCACTAGAGGGTAAATCACCTATGAATTGGCTTCCAGAACATACAGACTATTAAGGAAAAAAATTTACACTGTGTGATATCCATATGCAGTATAAGACAATGACAGTCAAGTCTAACCTTAGTCTGGAACTCAAACAGAACCTCTCCAGCATTATTTATAAGGCTAGGCAGAGTTGCACTGGACTTGTTAAAAGTGTTTCTGTTGGTTTTACTAGTGTCAAAGAAGAGCATGCAAAACCTCATTGGAGAGGATATTCCTAAAAACTGTCAGTTGTGCTTCTCTGAGAACTTCGAAAGGTTGTGGCTGCTTAGGAAAAATACACTCTAAGGTGTTCTCATAAACCATAATGTGTGTCTATAGCAAGATTATGTAGGAGGTCTGGATTTGGTTCCATCTCTACCTTAAATCTCCATGAAAAGCTGGCAACATCGTTCAGTCTCTCTGCACTTCTGTTCCCTGTCTATAAAACAGATGGAATCCATTTTTCTTTCTGCTGTTTTTAAATTTCGTTTCTTTACTTCAGCCTTTCAGGAGATCGGTTTTCTTTTCCATACTATGTTGAAAGCGTAGACACAAAAAAAAAGAAAACAGTGGAAATATCATCAGTAAATAAAATCCAGGATCTGATACTGTCATGGCCTAGCTAATCATGAAGCATTTGAGATAGAACAGTAGTAACTTCAAAATGGCTATAAAAGAAATGAAGATTGGCTGTAAGTAGACTATCCTGTAAATATTTAACTACATTTGATGTAACTTCATTGTGACAAGTTGGGATGCAATAGCTAAGTGCTTTCAAGATAGAGAGCTAACAATACTGAGGACTAAAATTCTGAAGTTCCCCGGTGATCTTTCAAAATAGAGTGCCACATGATATAAAGAAGAAACTATTTTTCCTCCATTTTTTGCACCTATCCTTCCTTGGAGTTTTCCAGTTCTTTCTTAAGCAGCAAATATATTTCAAAAGCAGGAGAGCAATTGCACTGGAAAGCCCCTGAAGGAAAAACAGTTTCCCCTCAACAATAAAAATCTTACTGGGCTGTAGAAAGGGTGATATGCATTTGGTGTCAGAAGCCACCTGCGCACTGGTGAGGAGAAGGATTTTGGCAATGAAGGGCTCAAGCAGACGGAAAGCTGGCTCTGGCAGCCGTTTTTCCTGTGCCTTTGGTTCAGGTTGACACGGTATGAGCGTCTGGCTGGCGCTCTGGGCGCAGGGACAGTGCTGCCACGGCGGCGCTGCAGTGGGGCGCTGCAGGAAGGAGCAGGAGCTTGGAAAGCGACAACTTAGAAGGCTGAGCCACCCCTTCTGGGCAGCAAAAAGGAAGAATCTGTTAGGTTGATAGAGGGGATTGTAAGAAATGTGAAACTATAACAAAAAGCCTTAATATTTTCTAGTTTTTAGTAGTCTTTAGTACTGTAACTTGTATTTCTGCATGCATAGTGATCTAACAATATAACAGTTACACTAATCCCTATTTTCTCATTAAGGAATGTAGTAGAAGGACATGGGCACAAGCTATCACTTAGTTGTTAGACAAAATAATTAAGTGAAACAAAAGTGGTCTTGATTCTCAGCAAATAATTGGGATAACTGTGGGATAAAAGAGACTCCTAAATAACTCTACTCCAGACAGCTCGGCCTTGGGAGGGCAAATGCGCTAAGCTACAGAGATCAGGAGGCACCAAGAGAGAACAAGACCGGAGCAAAACAACCTGAAGGACATGATATACGTGATGCTAGAACTGAGTTTGCGCAGAAACAAATGTCAATCAGTGAACAGCGTGATGAAGAGGATGGGCCTTCATCTTGGGACCCCCGAAGACCACCCAAAGATACTAACAGACAAGCGTGAAAGATATTTACATATGCTAATTAGTTCCTAGAAATATAATGAATAATTACCTGTGTGATTGTATTTAACCTGAAGCAACAGGGTGTCTGGCGCGCACGTTTGGAGGAGAAATCCCCTGTGTGCCCGGAGCCGCAATAAAGAATACCTGCTTAACAGTACACATTGTACTGTTAGGTTTTTCTTACTGGATCTTCGAATCAGGTAGTAAAGAGAAGCTATTGGAAGAGGTACTTTTAAAATTACAGCTAAAAAAAATATTTTCTTCTTTTTGAGCAACATTTTTACTGGGGGCTTTCTGAGGCCTGGTACAACTTCTGGGAACTGGTGGGAAGAATCCTGTTAAGAGGAATGGAAACGAGGACAAACCACAGGATAATGCAAATTTATTCTTTTTTTCAAATAGAAATTAAAATACCTGGTAATGAGGAATTCTGTTCACTGAATGTTTCACAGTAACATTGGGTACAAGTACTGATACAGCAGTGTTGTTATACCCCAGAAGCTGACATTTCACATCTGCCGGCATGTCTTAATTCAAGAAAGAACAAGGCTCTGACTTCTCTGTCTCTTCTTAGTTAGTTTTATATGTTTTGCTTGACATTCGATGATAATTATTTTCCTTGTTTGAAGTACTGTTCAATAATAGATTTTTTTTTCATTGACCAAAAATGTTATCCCTTTGTATAAACTATGGCACATGATTGTGGAACATAGTCTTTTCATTTTAACTTCTTTTACGTCTTTCTTTCTCGTTCATTTTAGAAGTAAAGAAATTATTGGTCCTCTAACATTTTAGCATTTGTTACAAAATAAGTCCACTTGACACCTTGCATCCTTTATGAGGCCTTTGTACTTGAATGAATTCATATCCTTTTCTATTATTTTAGACTTTTTTTAACTTCCACTTACCTATGGTAGATATCACATTTGAATTAAAGGTTTATAGATTGATCTCTCATTTGTGGGGTTTTAAAGATGAGATAGTATAGCTGATGAATGTAGATGATGCATAATCCATTTTGACCTCTTTTTCTCTCAGGATTCTTATTATCTTTTTTTTCCCCTCTTAGCAAGTAATTAGCTCAATTTCTTATAGTGTTGCTGGGTCAATTTACAGCCATGGAGATATTCAGTTCCTCCACTGTATCTGTCTTCATTTATTTTCATGCCAAGCATTGCCTAGCCACTTTAACCACTCATTTAAGTCTACTTTTACTTTCCCTGAGCAAACAGCAAATTGGTATCAGTTGACAGTGAGATTTTCCACTGACACACCATAGCATATCACAACACTGCACAGCAAACTTGTATGATAAATCTCACGTTTATGTGTGATCATTACCAGTTATTTGTTTATTATTTTCAGAATGAAAATCGGCCAGTTAGTGATACTCATTGCTAAAAGCTATAACTACCCACTGACAGAAGTGTGTACCTCACAAATTCTTCCTGATGTTCTTTTTTTTTAGTGGCTCAAGCTTACTGACATACTGTAAATCCAGAAAGACTTTCTAAAAAAAAATAGAACGTGACTGAGAGATTTGCAAATTTTAAGTAATGGTCCTACCACAAAGTTGTGAGCATTTACTAATTGTTGATATATTGACTATGATACATCTACATCATAAGACAAAAAGAATTGTGTTATTTTTGGAACAGGGAATGTGCATAGAAAAGTTCACCCTAAATTGGACAAGAGTTCTGAGGTCCCTTGGTTATTTTGCCTAGATTTTCACTGAGTATAATGGGACCATAAACACCTAACAGAAGGTCCCTGCGTTTAGATACCTACATTTATATGCCTAAATGTTGACTGGAACCTGTCTAGGATATTTAAGTCATAGATAGTAAAGTACAGTAGTATAAGGAAATAATAAGAAGTAGTACAAAGAAGTAAAGAGTATTTTTTATTTGCTGTCTCATGCTAGTGAGAAATGGTTATTTTAAAATGAGGGACTTCAACATTGATCTATAGTAAGACAAAGTTTCTTGGCTTTTACAATTTCTCACTCGGTAGCAACAGAGCAGCGTGCAGGTGAAAAGCTGAGACCGACTATTGCAGCCAGTGCTGCGAATGTTCTGACTCCAGTGCTGACAGCAGGATCCTGTCTGCTCTCTGCAGACCACCGCTGCTTTTTCTGTTCACTTCTTCCTAATCTCTTTGTTCAATATACAGGAAAAAAGAGCCTTCTCTGAACAGAAAGGGTGCTTGACAACAAGCGCTTTTACAATAAATGTTAATTAATCAGATAGTAGGTTACTTTAAGAGTAGTTTTTCATTTGTTCCTGTCTTGTTCTGTTTTTCTGGTGATTATTTATTTTAACATGGTCCAAGTTTGTACTGAAGCATGGCCATCTCCAATAACAGAATATATAGCTGTCTCATTCAGGATACTTTAGAGCAGCAAAGAGCTATAGTCCAGCTGCCTACTGTGTCTTAGCCAGCATCCTGAAAAAATGAATCAGCAACTGTTGGTATGCCCTGTGAGGGGACTGGGTTGTGTGGGATGCCAAACCAGCTGTTACCATTGCCACTGCTCCTGAGAAAAGTAAGCCAATACCTGAGGTTCTTCCTGGCTCTTTGTCTTAGTTTCATCATTTGCTTTGGCGTTTTCCATTCCTGGGGCAGCCCATCTTCTAGTTCTTGGGGAACTGAGATCAATCTTTGCTGTTTCTGAGATGGCTTGAATTAGCAGAACTCTCTAATAATTGCATTTTCCTGCCAGGCCTGTGTGTCTTCTAAGTTAAATTTTTGTTCAATCTGTGAAAAAGGCAATGAAGGCTGAAGTATTTAGAGCAAGCTGACTATACTTGACATAAAATCTAAATCAACTGCTTTGTAACTGGCTGATTCTCAAGATCTGCTTTCTTCTCCATCATGCTGGAGAGCAATCCTTCTTGTCCCATTGCCCTCCACTGGGAGAAATTGTGTTTGTTCTGAGTTTGAAGTGGATTAAAATAAATACTTACTGAAGTTTTGAAGTCATTGTTCAGGTTGTTCCAAACATTAAATGAATCATAAAAGAATTTCCAGATATATTTTTATGAACCATATCTTAAGCCAAAACTGATGAGCTGAAAGAAAGGGGAAAAAAAAGCCTGAGAAAGTCAGGCAGAAAACTTTCCTGTACTTGGAGACAAAGTTATTAATTTATTTGTAAGTAAAACTTGAGAAGAGCTCTTTTGGATGCTTCCAATGCTTCATAAAATCATTAGATTGTATTTTCTGCTATAATTTTTATTGCATGGTTGCTGCTTACTCCAATTTCTAATATGCAGCCTGCGAAACATATTCATCATGTGTATCCTGGTCCAGGTTCCAAAGCAATATAGTGAGGTCTGAGAACTTGTAAGCTTCTCATATATCCTTTAAATCTACAATATCCAAAAGCTAGTAATTTTTTGCTGTGCATACACTGAAAATTTTATGTCTCTTTGTGTTCAAACACAAGATCTGTGCTGCATACAGGGTTTTTTTTTAAAAATGATGAAGAAAATCAGCTAGATTTTCTACCAGTTTAAACTCGGTGCAGCTCATTTGAAGCTGATGGGATGATACTGATTTGTCCTAGCTGAGAGTATGGTCTTATATAATATAATATTCTGGAAGATACCTCTGAGCAAAGTAATGATGAAGTTAATATCAGGGGACATTTATTTTAAAGCACAGTTCAGTGTATGCATCAATATTTAATAATAGGTATATGATTCTATTACATGTTCTTTATTTTTATATGCTTCAATAATCTGTAATCCCTAGCCATTACAAGCTTTAGATAATTAGCATCTTTAAAGCATTTTTGAAATCCTTGTATCACTAGTGCTGCATAGGTACATCTGATTTTTTTCTGTCTGGTTTCTTTGAATACTTTTTTCCTTTCAGCAGTTGGGAAAATTCCCTTTCACTGTCTGCCATAGCAGCCATGCAGCTAATGGCAAAGCTACATGAACAATTGTAATGCAGAAGTGGGAGACGGTGTCAGTATGCACACGAAGAAGCACTCAGCCTCTAAATATGCAATGAAACTGGTAGCAATTTTCTGACAAATTATGAAATAAACTTTCAGAAATTTTCTTATTCTTGGCCATTGCTTATCCTTTTCCTACACTTAGTATTGAAGGAAATTGCAGCTTTGCGAAAAAACTTTTGGAAACATAGAGTTTTGGTTTGCCTTGTCAACTCCATGTCTTTCTCCAGGGTAAGTAAACTCACAGTGAAGACACTCAAATTTCCAAAGAAAGGTAATGCTTCTATTTTCATGTTCTAACATTTTTATTAATGTCACACTTTTCTTGCTGTGTTGTATTTTAGGGTGAGATTTGTAAGGCAAGATATAAGTAAATGAAAGATATAAAATCTGGATTTATCTGTAAGAACTTTTCAAAGTGCCAGCAAGTTAGACTGAAATGAAACCCAAGTGGATCTTAGAAAAGACATGCAACCAGTGAAGATTTTAACTAGATCACAGTTTTCCTGTGAAAAGGATTTTTCAGTGAGCTTGTAAACATGGAAAGTGTGAATGGAAATTCATGAACTCCGTATGCTTAGGAATTCAGCCTAGCTTAGTGAGTTTATACAAAAAATATCTCTCTTCTTTCATTGTTTTAAGTAAAAAATTGAGAGATTTAATCTCTGAAATAAAAGACTTTGCAAACTGATTTAGATAAATGTGTCAAGAAGAGCTTGGGGACAGCTGATTCAGGGTTGGAGCATGAGTGTGGATTAGCCTGACTCTCGAGCTTCTTTCCAGCCATGTTTTCTGTTGGTGTATTTCTTGGAATGATGCAGATTAACAACTCAAATTACTGTCCTGAGTGTAAGTGTTGGCAGAACTGAGAATAAACGATTGCCACAAGTTCTGGATTTCTAGTTCCTACACTCCTCTAATTTAAAGACTACTTACAGGTTACTGTAAGTGTTAGAATTTTGGATTTTTCTGTTTGATAGAATCACAATAAAACTGAAATTGGTGCTTATCAAAAGTTTCCAAGTTCTTAATAAATACAGTTGGATCATTAAGAACTTGAAAAAATTGCAAGTATGGAAATGATCAGTACAGAATTAGGATGCAATAGACATTCGTATCCATTAAAAAGTGGTCTTTTCTGTGACACATCTATTTTGTTGAAGATCTATATAATTCTGACTGAGATTTATTTTATTTCTCCAATAAGCAGCAAATTTGTTTTCCAGACACTTGCTACTCTAATTCTAAAAACAGAGGAATTTAAAAATCAGCAGTCTAATTGTTCTGAAAATCAGCAAATCCCACTTTGTTGATTTTTCAAATGATAAATTTCTACAAGATTCACATCTAATAATTACTGGAAAGAAAGTTCTAAAAATTTCCCCTACTAGAAAGTCCTTTTGTTGATTGATTTTCTTTTTTTCTTTTTTAATTTTGTTGCAAAATCTTGGTAGTGGTGTATTTTGTTTGGTTTATGCTGCTATATTGGTTGACAGAATTTGGTCTGTTTCTTATTAGCAGACAGAAAATTTTGCCCGTAAAAGTTAAAAATCACTGGTATCTATCAGTTCTGCTGGGTTTATAAACCATGTATTTCCAACAGGTAAATGCTAAGCAATTTCTCTGGGACTTCAGAATTTCAGAATTTGTGGTATACAGATAAAGAGGAAAGTCTATGCTTTTGCCTGTCATGCCAACATTCATGTTTGAGCAACTTACAACCACAGATTCAATACTTCACTGTTTTTAATTTTTTTCTGCCACACAACTACCTCTTTGAAAGTATAAGGGCCATTTAGTGTCTATGCTTTACTAATAATGGGTTTTGTGAAAAACAGAAATTGTCAAGGTAAAGAGTATGACCTCCTCTATTCCCTCTTTAGTCCTGTGCTGCAGCACTGTGCTTCATTTGTTACCTTACTGCACTTCACTGAAAAAGCTAATTACAGTTAAAATTAAACTCTATAGAGTGTGTCCCACTGCCTTTTAGCTGCAAGAAATGCAGAAGAGGCTGATTCCCATGTATTCACCTCTTGTTTAGAAGATTCATGTTTATCTAATGTGAAGTCAATATTATTGTCCTGAAAAGAGTTAGAGTATTGTTAACAATCCATCAGGGAGTGCTTCTTTATAGCACCGATGCTATGCTCTGGTGACTCAGAAACTGTTTAACAGTGTGAAGATTCTGATCTACCTTGGTGCATTAACATTCAAACCACCATTTATCTCTTCTTAAATGCTTAACAATAAAATACTTCATCATGTTTAACAGTCAGATATTTTGTAAGTGGAGGGAAGGGAAAGAAAGAAGTCTGAATGGAAGTGATGGAAAAATACAGAGGAATGTGAACCAAAATCCCTAGGTGTCCTTCTATGAAACATCTATATGTATAACATTTATTCATATATAGCATAGAAATCAGGAGGTCTGGGTGAGTCCATATCACTTAACTTTGAGTGTATGAATTTATGTGTGGCTGGACTGGAAACCCTACGCTGCCTTTATAGGGATGGAGAGAATTAGACCTCCAGAAAAAGACTTATTTTAGGATGAGGTGAAAGCTGCTTTAAATTGCTTTTTTTTCACCAAGGGACATAAAAGGAACTTCAGCTGAGTATCTGTGCATTCAGAACTTATCTTCCAGGTATCTAAGTCTGGGCGAGTAAATTAGTCTGGATGTCTGTTGCTTGCTCTGGCATTGTGAGCATGGACAAGTCACTTAATTTTATTTGTGTAATGTATAGTCTGGTGTATATCCATTATCCTTGTATTAGTCTGTCAATGATACTGATATTCTCCCCTATAGGCTATTTATTGAATGCTATATGTACATATTTACTTACATATAAGTATATATATGCAACAAAAAGAAAAAATAAGGAGGGAGACAGTAGGATACTGTGTATTGGAAGAAAACAAGTAGTATATTAATACCAATATGTCTATATGCAGAAGAAGAGCTATAAAAATGATTTCTGTGCTTTGTTACATATGATAAAGTGGGGCTGAAAATATAAAGGCTGTGTCAGCAGATTAGTCCATGCTGCAGTGTTTGGCAAAGTGCAAGAGATATTCATGCTAGGTCCAGGAGCAGGTCTGTCTCACAGCACAGCGTGGTGCCTGATGGAGTGGCCATGCCCTGACCTGCCCTTCTCACAACTTCTGTTGCTTGCTTTGATCATCAGTTCTTCGAACAAACATTTGAAACACAGAGATATTCTTCTAGTGGTGACCAGCACAATTCTGCTACTTCACAGCAGTTCAGTTTTTCTACCTCTGTAGATGCTATACACTTGTGAAGACAGAGTCTGTATCAAAATTTACTGCAAGTCAAGGATACAGGTATTTTAAAATTAGCTCAACACTAATTTCTAATTAGTTCTGCCCTTCTGATACCATTTTAATAATCTAATTTTTTTAACAATTTACAATAAAACTATGTGTTTTCTCCATATTAGCTCAGAGAACTGAAATACTCTTTGGTTTTTGTTTTTTTGTTTTTTAAATACAGCTGGATTTTTCTGTGTTTTCTTGCATACTGGAAGTAGTGTCCTAACCTCCTGGCTGTCTCACTTTCAGCATGAGAAACCCAAGAAGCAATGAGGAAACCAGGTTTTGACTGTGATCTCTTCTCTCCCATTGGACTTCCTCCAAGATCATTAGAATTACTCCTGCTTTACTGGAACTGCTTTGGGTGAGATTAGAGTCAGGTTTCACTGCTTTCTTTTAGACTGTATTCTTTTTTTGAGATTTTAACCTTACAAGGTTTTTTTTTTTGCTGTCTCCCCGTTAGTTTGTTCATCTTTCAATCTACTGTTTAAAAGATTTGGCTAGAGTGGAAAGAGAAAATATTACAATCAGTATAGCAGCCACTCGTGTTCTGCTGAGGAACGAAAAACAAGACTATTTTTGATTGCAAAAGGAAGGTTACGAATAGAGAGATATTTTGTCTTTTTCCTCTTAGAAATGCATTAGTTTTTCTTTTAGTAGATAATACTGTCGCATTTATTATTTGATTTTAACAATGTCACATTCACAAGACAAGGTCATTTAATCTGTGTTTAATAGGCAAACACATAAAGCTGCAAGATAGCATGTAATGCAAACTATTTTCAAATTGGGTTCGGGAATTAGAATGACAGAATGAATGAACTCCAGATTTGAAGAGCAAACATTTAATGTGGCATGTTCAGCATTGACCAACTTGATTAGATTAAATGCCATATTTTCATACAAGGTGTAAATATTGAACCACAGCTCCATGCTGTTGATCAAAGCTGTTTGCTTGACTGACATGATTAAATAAGGGTTAATAAATATAACCTCTGTTAAATTTTCTATAACCAAATTTATCTCTCAGCTTCACCTACCGTAGAATTAATAACTAAAGCTGGCAATTGCGAGCCAGAACATTTAGGCACAATATCTCTTGAGCGGAGTGTTTGATATTTGCTCAGAGCAAGAGCTGGAATTGATTGACAGTCACAGCAAGTTAGATAGTTCTTGTATGCTCATTTGGACAGAGAAAGGGGCGAGGACAGTCTGACCATCTCACTCGTGGTATGCCAAAATCTGATATACTGATTACGAGTCTTGGGCCATTTCTGCCAAGATGTATTGTATAAAAGGGTACAGAACATTTGCAGATATATAGGTGTCTTTGATCAAGTAGTACATGAAGAAGGAAGCTCACCTCTTTTCCAGAGCAGAAGACCCACTGAGGATTAAGGTGTGAGAACGAGGAGAAAGACGATGTGACTGTATATACCCACACGACAGTATGCATGGGACAAGGCGCAATGCCACTCAGGACTAATAGAACGGAATTTTTTTCTGTGATCATGGAGGAAGTTTCAGTTGACAAATATAACATAAATTACACCATGTGTCACACCAAATGATGGTTTTACCTCTTATAGCTTCTGAGGCTATGTGACCTTAACTGGAAAAGTTGACTTCTTCTTACTGAGGAAGATCTGTTTGGAGGACTTTCTTATTCTTTAGCTGCATAATTAAGACAATTTAAATTGTTTCACTTAGCAGGCAATAAGCACCACCTGGGAATGAACAATTATTATGGTCTCACATATAAATATAAAGTATTATATAGGAAAAGCAGTGTAACTATGAGATGAGTGAGTTCTGTCATTATAGCAAGTTGCTTCTTACATCCTGCTTCTGTCATTGATGATGTTGAAAGCAGTGTTAGGGATACATTGCTTTGCTCTCTCAGGTTGAGTTTGGGTTATAAACTTTACACATCATGAGCAGAAAACATTTCTTGGGTTTTAGATAGCAGAATATATTTCATGTCTTGCTTCTCTTTTCTGCATGAAATCCTGTTTGAAATATTTTCTGTGCACTTGCTGTGTGATTCAGCTATGACAAGCCTGGAAGGGAGAGAGGGAGAGAGGAGATGCAAGGGTTTAATGGCTCCACGGGAACTCAGCAGCTTGTTAAGGGAATGATGTGTAGCACGGGCAAGTAAAGCCAGCCAGGCACAGCACAAAGCATGCGTCGTAAAGCCAAAATTTTGATTGGGAAGATCTGGCATCCAGAACATGACATTATTCCCAGAAAGACAAGCAGCCACAATGCAAAAGGCCTGCAACAAAAGCTTTATTTCCTGCAGCCAGGATAGCCTGCTTAGATTTTGACAAACAAACCAACATGTATTGGCATGATCCTGCATATGGAAGAAGACTATGATATTGCAGGGATAGCTGGGGCTGTGATCTTGGAGCTGCAGGATCAAAAGCAGACAAGTGTTTATAAATATCTCAAGGGTGGGTGTCAAGAGGATGGGGCCAGACTCTTTTCAGTGGTGCCCAGTGACAGAACAAGGGGCAATGGGCACAAACTGAAGCACAAGAAGTTCCGTCTGAACATGAGGAAGAACTTCTTCACTCTGAGGGTGACAGAGCACTAGAACAGGTTGCCCAGGGAGGCTGTGGAGTCTCCTTCTCTGGAGATATCCAAGACCTGCCTGGATGAGGTCCTATGCAGCCTGCTCTGGGTGACCCTGTTTTGGCAGGGGGGTTGGACTAGATGACCCACAGAGGTCCCTTCCAACCCCTACCATTCTGTGATTCTGTGAAGAAGGGCCAAGAGGAAAGGCCAGGGAACTAAGTTAAGGAAGTGCATTCGGAGAATAGCACACACAGCAACCAAGCTTTGCTCTGCTGTGGATATGTGCAAAACTGCGTGAGAGACAGACTACCACCCTTGTGCCAGAAAACTGACCAGGCACAAGCTGAGTACTGACACTGCTTTTGATCTACCCCAAACTAAATCAATGGATGTGACAAAAAGATGAGGATAGGAGAATCAAGATTTCTGTTAATAAATAAAAGGAAGAAATAGCCAAAAAATACCCAACATAACTACAGTTCTTTGGGTTTTAGAAAGATTTCTCAAGATTTCTTATCCTAAGAGAACAAGTTACAGAGTGACCCGGTATTTCTGTATGCATAAGGAACTATTAAAGAAATAGGAAGAGGAAATATCTTTCCTTAAAATATTTTTAAAAAGGAAGGATAATGATTATATTTACAAAAGAGCTGTTTTCAGTGCACACAAATTCAGTAAGACAGAAGGGAAGTATTATCAGTGAGCCTGTGTTATTTTAATGAAATGTAAATGACTAACATATGCACCTAATAATTCAGAGGGTGTTGTCTTTGATGAGACCTTCAGGGCAGTTTCACAGGAAAGGTGGAATATTTCTGTCACGTAAGAGGACTTCATCTGCACTTCATTCACTGAAAAATATAGAGATGAAAAACTATCCTGCAATCAAAGAAAGGAAGATAAAAGATTTAGATAATGGAACTAAAGCTTGTGGGTTGCCAGAGAGACCAGATTCTTTATGAAAAGGATTGCAGTTAGTTCCTCCAGGCACAGTTCATATTCCTGGCAAGACAGCCAAACATAATGGGTGCACAAGTGTAAATGAAAGTGCAACAGGACTTGATACAGATACACATATGGCCACACACAAACACACATGAGCACTTGTGATAAATAGACTATACAAATACATATTGTAATAAAGTGATAATTTTAGCAGGTTTTTGCTAAAATTTGAGCATGGTTCAAATCTATCATAGAGGATTAACATTATCTAGTCTAAGAGTCCTTTTTGTACAGCAGGATATGTTTTGTATTCACTGCCTAAATTCAAAATTAATATTATGACTTGGTGTTCATGCAGAAATCTAACCCAAGACAATAGCATCTGTGAAAATATAGGTCTTCTGAAGCTATGGGAGGTCTTCCCATGAACTTCCCTTTCCAGAAGTGGTGTTGAACCATGCAGATAAACTTCACCGGGATTGAATCCTCCATGGATCCTGATATTTGGCACTGCTGACACTGCTAGTGGAGCCATACTGACTCTCTATAGCCTTACACAAGACTCAACTCCAGTGACTCCTAATGTGGAGCCAAGGAGGCTGCCACTGCCCAATTTGCTTCAGATTTTTACCTGTGACAAAGGAGAGTCTCCTTCCACTTTCTGTATGTTTGAATCACGTTAAAAGTAGGAAACAAAAACAATTTTATTCAAGCAAAGCAAAGAGTTGAGGGTTTTTTCATGCCTGGATACAAATTTTAAGCCTATACCTGACAGGGAGACTTTGTTTGACAGTCGTGAATGGAGGGTGCCTCTGAGGTATCCTTCAGCGCTAGAAGCCATGGAGCCAGTTCGACTGCTGGTCCATCCACAGAGAAGAAGAATTATTTATGAACAGGTCTCTCGCTCACAGCTGGGGCTACCAGAATTTCACTGCATCTTTCCCTCCACCCTAGCACCTGTAGCTTTGATTAGAACTGCACATTTGTGAGACTGAGGAAAGATTTGGAGGGATTTTGCATGGATTTTTTAATAAATAGAGAGTCTTTGATGTGTGGATTCTGCCTTCTAAGTTTTCCTTTCTGATTGTGCAATAAACTGAATTACAGTGTAACCTCACTCCTCTGCCTTCCAGTGGTGTGCACTGCTGGCTTTCTTTATAGCCTTATTCTATTTTGGAATTATAATAAGTAGCAACTCCATAACATTTCTAATATACTTATCCACTTGTAACCTACTCTCTGCAGAAGGCAGGGTTGGTATGTGAAAAGGAAGTGACAAACTTGACATTTACAATGCTTTTTCCAAATCAGATCACTTGTTTGCCATTTGTCAGATTGGAGTATTCTGGCTGACACAGGCCAGCTGAAGAGATAAGCAAATCTCTCTCTTCTAACTGGAAAACAAAGGAAAAAAAAGACAGTGATAACAGGTATAACAGATAGTATCTTATTTTGTTATTAAATTAGAAGCATCACATCCTTTATGCTGTATATGACATTAAGCTTCACAAGAAAGAAAATAAAATGATAAAAATATCAGTGTTGCATATTTAATGGACTAAAAATCTGCTAAGTGATAATTTTTGAGGTATATTGTAACAATTGTTAATAAGTAGTTTATTCTCAGAGATTTATTTTTCATGTTATCCAAACTTGTCAATGATTTAGGAGAAAACATACAAAAACTTTGCATAAATAAATATACAACGAACATACAACAAAATAAGAACAAAATTCATACTAATGTTGATGGTATAGGGAGTTTTGGTATAGCGGATTCTAATGTGAAAGGAATTGCAGATCATTCACCCTGTCTAATTGCAGGATATTGGAGCTGGTGCTCTCCTGAGGTTGCTTTCAGCTTTGAATGTCTTTTATTCTACATAAATGCATGATTATAGAGAAAGAGCTCCCATTTAAACACTGTAGCTACAACAGCTAATATGTTCTTCAAATAATTTAACAGAGAAATACTTTACTACAATGTAAAGTAATATTGCAATATTATAATAGTGTTCCAATATAAACAATGCAAAAAAGATATAGAAAACTTTGAGAGGTTTTGAAGAAGAAGCATGAAAATTATCATTGGATTGTAAAACATGCTTTTAGTAAAAGATGCATTGGCCAATATAGATATTTTAGAGCTGACTATCGCTTGAGTATTTTTAACAAGAACACCTTTTGGAATGCATCCTTAAAATGTCTTCATATTACTTGTAGTATAATGGTTATCTACTGTTTTATGATAAGCCAATTACTCAGTATATCTTCTACAGTAGATCCCAAAGATTTAGAACATATAGACACACACATTTATATATATATACACACTTCACTATAATAATAGCTGTGCAATCGAATAGCCTGAATTCTTTCTCACTCTGAAGGGTGAATCTGGCTCTATTGAAATCAATGAAAAAAATGAAATCAACGAAAAACTGCATGTATTATTTGCATGAGTTAGAGTAATCATGCATTTTGGAAGTGCCTTGTGCAGCTGAATTGACTATGAATTTGACAACCTTATAACAGACCTGCTAACTCATATACTTGCTGTAATGTTAGGTTTGGGGTTTGGTTTAGTGGGGTTTTTTAATGAGTCCTTTAACAAATTAAGATCAATCAAAATGTGCATGTCTAGGGCCTACACATCCATGGGCTTGGTGATAGTGCCAATTTACTCCATCCCCTTTTCCTGTTGCTTATACCCATCCCCACCAAGATCTTGAAAAAAAGAGGCAATGAACCAGAGCAGGGCACTGGTCTAACAAATGCGTACTCCTTTTTCCAGGAAAAGCAGAATCCACAACAAGCAGATGGTGAGTGAGGGGACTTCTTGAGTTAGCCTCACATAACCAGTATTGTTAGAAGACAAAGACAGGGACTGTGAGCATGAAGAACCACCCACTGTAGGAGAAGACCACGTTCGAGACTGCCTAAGGAACCTGAATTTGCACAAGTCCATGGGGCCTGATGAGATGCATCCACAGCTCCTGAGGCAACTGGCGGACGAAGTTGCCAAACCGCTCTCCATCATATTAGAGAGGTCATGGCAGTCTGGAGAGGTCCCCACCAACTGGAGAAGGGGCAACATCACCCCCATTTTGAAAAAGGAAAAAAAAACAAGATCCAGGGAACTGTAGACCAGTCAGTCTCACCTCTGTCCTTGGCAAGATAATGGAGCAGATCCTCATGGATAACAAGAAGGTGACTGGGGACAGCCAACATGGCTTCACCAAGGGCAAATCATGCCTGACCAACTTGGTATCCTTCTATGATGGGTTTACAGTGTTGGTGGACAAAGGGCAGGCAACGGACATTCATCTACCTGGATCTGTGCAAGGCATTCGACACTGTCCCGCATGATGTCCTTGTCTCTAAATTGGAAGGACATGGATTTGACAGATGGACCACTCGTTGGATAAGGAACTGGCTCGATGGACGCACTCAAAGAGTTGCAGTCAATGGCCTGATGTCCGGGTGGAGACCAGTGACAAGTGATGTGCCTCAGGGGTCGGTACTGGGGCCAGTGCTGTTTAATATCTTTGTCAGTGACATGGGACAGTGGGACTAAGTGCACCCTCAGCAAGTTTGCCACCTGTGTGGTGTGGTTAATATGCTGGAGGGAAGGGATGCCATTCAGAGGGTCCTTGACAGGCTGGAGAGCTGGGCCTGTGTGAACCGCATGAAGTTCAACAAGGCCAAGTGCGAGGTCCTACATGTGGGTCGGGGCAATCCCAAACACAAGTACAGGCTGGGCGGAGAGTGGCTTGAGAGCAGCGCTGAGGAGAAGGACTTGGGAGTACTGGTGGATGAGAAGCTCAACACGAGCCGGCAATCTGCGCTTGCAGCCCAGAAAGCCAAATGTATCCTGGGCTACAGCATCAAGAGGAGTGTGGCCAGCCGGTCGAGGGAGGTGATTCTGCCCCTTTACTCCGCTCTTGTGTAACCCCACCTGGAGTACTGTGTCCAGCTCTGGAGCCTCCAGAGTAAGAAGGGCATGGATTTGTTAGAGCAGGTCCAGAGGAGGGCCACAAAGATGATCAGAGGGCTGGATTACCTCTCCTACGAGGACAGGTTAAGAGAGTTGGGGCTGTTCAGCCTGGAGAAGAGAAGGCTCCGGGATGACCTTAGAGCAGCCTTCCAGTACCTGAAGGGGGCCTACAGGAAGGAGAGAGGGGGACATTTCAGAAGGGTGTGTAGTGATAGGACAAGGAGGGGTGGCTCTAAACTAAAAGAGGGCAGATTTTGATTAGGTCTTAGAAAGAAATTCTTCACCATGAGGGTGGTGAAACACTGGCACAGGTTGCCCAGAGAGGCTGTGCATGCCCCCTCCCTGGAAGTTTTCAAGGCCGGGTTGGATGGAGCTCTGAGCAACCTGGTCTAGTGGAAGATGTCCCTGCTCATGGCAGGGGGGTTGGAGCCAGATGATCTTTAAGGACTCTTCCAACCCTTAAAATTCTATGATTCTATGGTTCTATGGTTCTATGTTTCCAAATGTACAGCCTCACCTCTAACACACTGGAGACACAGTTTTAAGAAAAAGAAACAATGCGTGGCTGAGTTTAATGGCAGGGGAAAAAGACAGCCTGGATATAGTTCGAGAGATAGGACACATATTGAATGAACAAACACCAGCATCTGTGGAATTTCTTAGATTTGAAGAAACACATTTGGAAAGGAAGGAATGGGCGTGGGGGCATGCTGCTGTTGTTGGAAGTGTGTTTTTATATGTGGTCCAACATGCTGGCTGTCATACAGAGTGACTATTAACCTTGTTGTAGTCTATAAGTTCCTCAATAGGGGCAGCGGAAGGGAAGGTGCTGATCTCCTCTCCCTGGTGACCAGCAAAAGGACACAAGCAAAGGGAATGAAGCTGTGTCAAGGGAAGTTCATATTGGACATTAGGAACAGGTTCTTCACCGAGAGGGTGGCTGGTCAGTGGAACTGGATCCCCAAGGAAGTGGTCATGGCACCAAGCCTGTCAGAGTTCAGGGAGCATTCAGACAATGCTCTTACTCATATTGTTCAGTTTTAGGTAGTCCTGCAAGGAACAGGGAGTTGGACTCAATGATCCTTTTGGGTCCCTTCCACTGGTTAATAACCTGAGGAAGATCCCTCTGGCATCTGGGTCTGCAGATGCCGTCTAAGGACTGCTTAAAGGACTCCCTAGGGAAGGGCAGGGATTTTATTGTATCGTTCTGGTCTTATGATATTATGCAAAGGAAAAGCAATTGTGGTTTTTTACTGGATTTTCAAAGAAGCTGTTGAGCTCTCCTGTCTTATCAGCCAGCACTAACCCCTGTTCAGTTCAGTTGCATCCTCCCATTTCCTACATTCATGACAGGGATGAATTACTTACAGCTTATGAATCCATACATTTTAGGACAGAAAAGGAAAAATGGAACAGGAAATTAAAGAACTCTCTCAGTGTTATCTCTGTGGTATAATTTTGTATACTAATTCGCTCTCTACCTCTCTCCCCACTTCTTTAAAACACATGGCAAGGGCCATTACCAAGTATGAAATACCAGTTAAATGGTATATTTTGTACCCTGTCATAGCACAATGTTGTGCAGTAACACATATTTTCTAAATTGCAACATTATGAATTGTAGTCTGCAGCTTATCACAAATTGATTTCATTTGTTATTTTTCTAAGATTCCTTTCTAGAAGAAATAAAATCTTAGAAGCATTATCTGTAATTGCTATTTAAGAATTTTAAATTGACACCATACTTCGAGCTGAGAAAATTATTTGTGTGGAGTAAAACTTCAGTAGATGTAGACGTAAATCCACTGACTTCACTGGAGCTGAAACAGTGATAACTAGCTGCAGATCTGTATTATAAATCCATAAAATTTCAAATAATTATTTTTATGAACTCTGTAGCGAAGCTTATCCACATGCCTTTTTTTTCCAGAGAAGTTCTGCTTCTGCTGCTAATTTCTCATATATCTTTTACATAAAGTGTTCCTGCAACTCTCCTTGAATAAAGTGATTGCTTGCCAAAAGGTGAGCCAGTTTTTTAAAGCTAAATAGGTGCTGTTCTATATAAGAAACACATTAAGGGAAATATTTTAGTCATTGAAGCTGTTGGAGATTCAGAAAAGCAAAGGTATATGTGATAGTGCATTTTTTTCTCAAGTTTTGGGACAAGTACTTTTCTTCTTCACCCTAGTCCAATGCAGCTATCTGTGCCATCATGACACACATTAGGAAAGCATTAACAGGATGGTCTGAACAGAAATGACAATAGAATGAGCCTGCTTGTTTTCAGAGTTCTTCCAGGGATCAGTACAGATAGTAGCCCAGTAAATTCAGTGGTGCTATTGCTTACAGCAGGAATGGGTGTAACACCGGAGGATGGAGGAGATATTGGAATGTTTGTGTATGCCTCACTTAAATCATCTGAATTTTGAACTGTAAGCATTTGTATTATTGTTAGTGGAAAAAAAATTCTTTAGTTAGACTAAGACTAGCAAGATTAAACTAGCAATAAATTCCGCTTTGCTTACAAGGTTTGTTCTTTTTGCCCACAGCAAGGTTTTTGAGCACAATAACTTCTTGGGGATTCAGGCAAACTATCCTCTAATTTAGATGCAAGAAATGGATCACATGACTGACCAAGCAGGGTTTGGGTTTTTTTTTTTAAATTTTATTTACTTCAAAATGTTAAGATACGCGTTCATTTGGTTAGGGCTAAGAAAAGTACAGAATTAGTGCAATAGTTCCAGATTTGTAAAGGAGAAAGACCAATCAACAAGGCATAAAAATTTAATGCACTATACACAACTATTTTTTTGCAAACATTTTAAAGAGAGGACACTTACAGTCTTATATTATTTCTTCCCTTGCCCCAAGCTAACATTTGTTTAAATCTTTTATGATTCTAGCAACTACAAATATCTTGCCAAACACTGTAGTTATCCTACACTAATTCAATGTCTATACAATTGCAGATGGCAAATCCCAAGAGATGCTGTTAAACATATGTTTAGCTTTTTGTACTCTTAATTGTTCTCTAGCTTTTTTGTGCCTGAGAGGCTGATCTCCAGTGTCACTGAACTGCTGTCCTCAGGTACTCCTTTAAATCAGTGTTTTTTACTTATTCATCTCCATTTTTCCTTTTCAAACCTTGAGCCACTAATGGTTGCTTTCTCAATAAAGGTATTTTGTCTCTGTCTTTACTTTCCTTCTCTTGTAGGGCTCCAGCTGACATGCTTTCTCAAACTTTGACAACAGTTTTCACAGTTTTCTCCAGTCTGTTGTACTTCACTGGACCACAGAATGCAGGTAGCTCAGGCTCAAATGTTTTTTTGTTTTGGAGGACTCAAAATTATGTCTTCCTGTCTCTCTGCGAGACATATATATTGATGAAGCAACATGTGTAGAAATAACTCCTCTCTCTTTGGTTTCTGAAGCCTAATTCTGGGAGAAGATCCACAGTTGTGAAACCTAGCTGAAGGCAGCACTTTCCTTCAAAGCTGAGCATGTTTATTACTTGCAGGGAGTGACCTTACTTTTGACACTTCCTATTGATGAGCTCAGATCATCCATTGATGACTCATTGACCTCTGAGAGTCACAAGTGGAGGCTGGACAGGCACAAGCACGTTGTAGGCAGAGTCCCGATGGCCAGGCTACCTTGGGACCTCAGCAGGCAGCAATGTTCTTGAAAATTACACCCAGCATTACTGAGTATAGCAACCCACGACCCTGAATCCCTCCTTTGAGAGTCTAACCCTGAACTAAATACACAATTAACTAAAGGTGCAAGTTAGTAATCATTTGGATATGGAATGGCCTAGATTTTGGCATGCAAATATAGAAAATGTATATATGTGTATTTTGACACACGTATTTTATGGCATATGTGCCTGTGTCTCTGCACCCCTGAATGATTTGATCTGGTGTTAGCTGCTGTACATCACAGTCATAGCACAGAAAGTCCTCAGAAAATAGCAGGAGGTTTCCAATTCAAACTAAATTACAGTTATAAGCTTGCCATGATCTTCATGGATCTTGGGCTGCTTTATTAAGCACCCACTTAAACTTACACCAGGCTAATAATGTATTTGCTCGGCTTGAAATTCTCCACAATGAGGAAAAAATGTAGTACGAAAATCTTTATTTTAATTTACTATTACAATTTCAGAAACTGCTGGAATCTCACAGGTATGATCCAGAATAAATTGCTGGGGCTGTCACTGCTAATAATGCACTGGAAACACTCTTAAATATAGGTTTAATCTAGGGTCTCAGTTGGCTGCTAAGCAATTTTAATTCTTTGGGTTTAAAAGGACTAAATTCCATACTGCTACTGTGAAGAGATGTCTGAGCAGCCTCTTCTGTGTTCATTAGGCCTCATGAATGGGAAGCAAGAAAACGTTATCACTGGGCTGATAGAGATGGGAATGGCTGCCATAGTCTGATGTGTTAGAGCCTAATGTGTTGGGCAATGAAAACAAGATCTTCCTCCAGAACTGCTAGAGGTGGACTGTATTTTGTGGAAGAAACTAGTTATTCCCTTGTTGAAAGCAAAATTGCTCTTGGGTAAGACGTTCCAGTGAAAATTTGAAAATAGTTGTGTAAAAGCTCTGTTATTTTGCAGGTGAGTGATATAATTAATAGGGTTGGAGAAAATACTTCAGTCTTTCAGTTGCAATTTTTTTTACAACTGGGAATGCAGGATGAATGCAGGATAACTTCCTTGCAAATAATATGAAGATTAAAATTAAAAATTGAAATTCTTGAAATGATTTTTTGATTTATTTTATTTGATTTATATTATTTTTGTACTTTTTATTCACAATTTTTTTTTTAGTTTTTTGAATTTTTCATCCTGGTTTGGGACCGCAGATGGCTTTAGAATCCTTCAGCTTTTCTGTGTGATTCTTCTTTTAGATATTGCGCCTGTGACATGTGAACCTAACTCACCTTTTGTGAGTTTCTGTTACCTATTTCATAAGAGTTTAAAGGATGGTCAGCTGATTTCTGTTCCATGAACACTCTTTTTTCACTAGGAATTTAATTTAGAGAGGACTTATTATACTCAGACATATGGAATCATAGATTCATAGAATGGTCTAGGTTGGAAGAGTCCTTAAAGATCATCTGGCTCCAACCCCCCTGCCATGAGCAGGGACATCTTCCACTAGACCAGGTTGCTCAGAGCTCCATCCAATCCGGCCTTGAAAACTTCCAGGGAGGGGGCATGCACAGCTTCTCTGGGCAACCTGTGCCAGTGTTTCACCACCCTCATGGTGAAGAATTTCTTTCTAATACCTAATCAAAATCTGCCTTCTTTTAGTTTAGAGCCACCCCTCCTTGTCCTATCACTACACACCCTTCTGAAATGTCCCCCTCCCTCCTTCCTGTAGGCCCCCTTCAGGTACTGGAAGGCTGCTCTAAGGTCATCCCGGAGCCTTCTCTTCTCCAGGCTGAACAGCCCCAACTCTCTTAACCTGTCCTCGTAGGAGAGGTAATCCAGCCCTCTGATCATCTTTGTGGCCCTCCTCTGGACCTGCTCTAACAAATCCATGCCCTTCTTACTCTGGAGGCTCCAGAGCTGGACACAGTACTCCAGGTGGGGTTACACAAGAGCGGAGTAAAGGGGCAGAATCACCTCCCTCGACCGGCTGGCCACACTCCTCTTGATGCTGTAGCCCAGGATACATTTGGCTTTCTGGGCTGCAAGCGCAGATTGCCGGCTCGTGTTGAGCTTCTCATCCACCAGTACTCCCAAGTCCTTCTCCTCAGCGCTGCTCTCAAGCCACTCTCCGCCCAGCCTGTACTTGTGTTTGGGATTGCCCCGACCCACATGTAGGACCTCGCACTTGGCCTTGTTGAACTTCATGCGGTTCACACAGGCCCAGCTCTCCAGCCTGTCAAGGACCCTCTGAATGGCATCCCTTCCCTCCAGCGTATCAACCACACCACACAGGTTGGTGTCATTGGCAAACTTGCTGAGGGTGCACTTAGTCCCACTGTCCTATGTCGCTGACAAAGATATTAAACAGCACTGGCCCCAGTACTGACCTCTGAGTCACACCAGTCATCACTAGTCTCCACCTGGACATCGAGCCAGAAGTCAAAACCTCCTTGATAAGGCACCTGGAGGACAGAAAATAACTGGGAAGCAGGGCAGGGAGAAAGCAAAATTCAGTAAGAAGGAGTACAAATTCGTGCACTTAGGGACTAATAGTAATTACTGCTGTAAGCGGGTAGTGTGTCTTTTGAAAACAATATAGAAAGAGAAAGTGAGTTGATCAGTAGGTCGTTGTATAGAGATACAGGTGTATTAAAGTCATTGTTCAAGGCACCAATGAGACCTCACTCGGCTGTTCATTACAACCTTCACTGCTGGTACTCAGGAAGGACGAGTTCCAACCTGAACAGGATGAGGAAGAACTGCTAGGATGATCAGAATAGAGATGACACTGAAATAGCTGGCTTTAATTCAGCAAAATGAAAAATGTACTAGGGTTAGAGGTGGATATGAGTTGGTTTATCAGAGATGGGAGAAATACATAGCAAAAAGAGCTCTTTGAGTTAAAAGACATAAGAGGAAATGTGTCTTATCTGTCTATAAATAAATTTAAGCTGAACTGAAACTTTTCTTACCATCAGGGAACTAAAGACCTGAAGTAGTCTACCACTCTGTGATGTTTTGAAATGAAGTTCAATATAAGAAGTAGGACTGTGTAATTTTGTTGCTTATTCAGCAGGAAAATGAACTTTGATCCAGTATTTGCTACACCAAAACTACCAAATGTTCTTGTGCAAAAGAACAACTACAACCATAATCTCTAAACTTCTGAGTATCACGGATCAGTTATTAACATATCGTGACATTGCCTTGATTCCAGAGACATGTGTCAGATCCTTTCAGGATTTCATCAAGAAGCTACTAGTACTTTATCTTTAATGAAAACTAAGTTTCCACTTTAATGCCCTGTGTAGTCCTTTCATAGTAACAATTTTGTCTCTTATCAGACTCAGCTCCGTTGCCCTATATGACAGCAGGGCTTTTCTTCAGTCAGCAATAAGTTTGTAGGAGACTGATCTGCCAGCCACCTCCTTAAACCTGTCTCCTGGTCCTTAGTACAGTTTTTGCTTTGGTCTATTATTTCATTGCAGTGACAATACATGTATATTCTCTACTTGCAGTGGCAACATATATATACGTGTGTGTGTGTATATACATATAGTCTCTTCTTGCAGTTACATTTCATCTTCATAAATGCCTTCATCTTCTCAGTGCTAGATAGCTACCAGTGGATGGCATCATCATTTTCCATTATTTTGACCAGCCGGAGGTCAGGAATGAAGAGAGACCCTGGTTCTCACTGTCTCCAGTGTCTAACAAAGTCTAGGCAGAGCAGAGTTCCCCAGAAACTGAAGTGAGCCACCAGTCAGCTCCTTTCAGCTTTCTTACTGCATCTTGCTTGTCTATTAGTACCTTAGGGGGAAAGAAAATGAAGATGGAGAGTGGGATGGCTCATTTTTGCTAATAAAAATACTAGACATAAAATGGTAACACGAACACTCGTGTTCCCAATTTGTGTATGTTGGTTTTTAGTAGATTTCAAAATATTTAATGATACTTTTTTCATAAAATACTTATTTTGTGGCATTTGGTGAGGTAAATTTTAGAGAGTTTGTTTCTGAATCTCATCATTCAGGGAAAAAAAAAGAAAATAAAGGAGGATGTTATAGTATGCTGGAGATCAAAGTACTAGTTGGCATACATGTATGTTCGAGTTAATCTTTTTAAAACGCCACAATTTTTAAAGCCAAACTCAGGATTTTTAACTTGAATACTTTATACAACTTGCTGTGCTAAGCAAGCATTTGTTCCACTGGCTCAACTGGTCCGTGAAGTAACATGAAGGAAACAAACGAGAATAGAAATGCATAAGCATGTTTTTAAATGCAGACTGTGCAAGGGAAGAGTGTCTCTTTTGTTTACCATTAGTGACACAAACAATGCAAGATCGAAGAATGTCTGGAGGCTGTCTCCAGTAATCAGCTATTCGGTAGCAGCTGATAAGATAACTCTCACTGAGAAACAAATGAATACCATGTCATGCACATATATTTGGCAATTAATGTCACAGGATTAGATTGCAAGCAGTAACTACTGATTTTGCTTTCTTCCTTTATTTCGAGACAGCAGTATCCAGAAGTGAGTAACGTACACCTCCATAGTATTGTGGCAACACAATAACAGGCTGATTGCTTATTTGGGTTGGCCATGTGAAGTGTCATTAAATACTGCTGAAAAGGTAACATTTCCTACCAACAATCTGGTGTTTTGAATTCTTAATGTATGAACTTCTGGAACCTCAGACTGTGCTGAAATTAACAGTTTTACATTTTCCAGCTGTACCTGACATTAGATTACTACCTCCTTACTAACAAATATGTAAAAAAATGTTATAAACTGGGTGAAATTGAGTGTTACTCATACTTTGATGCTTTATAAAGGGAAATGTCATGAAACACATATAGACTAAAGCAGCCCTTTTAACTTGTTAGTTTATATTGAATGTTGCATAGTGGGATTGTCATAGGAGTCTACTCATTCTATTATCCCACTTCACACCATAAAATGCCAAATATTCCAGGTTGTGAGTCTCAAATAGGTAATTTTGTATTAACTAGCTTCTTAGTAAACATTTTAATGAGCTTTGTTTGCAATATATGGGTTCATCTATGAGCTCCTAATTCCTCAATATTGTGATTTCTTCCTTATTTTATCCACATCTGTTTCCATCTCTTTCGACACATAAATTAATTTAACTGTCCAAATAAAAGTTAATTCAAAGTCCATTTGTTGATGGTGATAAAGAAAAGCAAGTCCAAATTTTGAAAACTGTGTTATATTCAACAGAACAGAGAAAACAAAAATCACCAAATGCTCTTAGTGTGCAAGTAAACAGCTACTAGATTTATTAAGATCACAGAATCAAAGAATTGCAGAATGGTACAGATTGGAAGGGACCTCTGGGGATCATCTAGCCCAAACCCCCTGCCAAAGCAGGGTCACCTAAAGCATGCTGCATAGGACCGTGTCCAGGTGGGTCTTGAATATCTCCAGAGCAGACAACTCCACAACCACTCTGGGCAGCCTGCTCCAGTGCTCTCTCACCCTCAGAGTGAAGAAGTTCTTCCTCATGTTCAGCTGGAACTTCCTGTGCCTCAGTTTGTGCCCGTTGCCCCTTGTCCTCTCGTCGGGCATCACTGACAATAGTCTGGCCCCATCCTCTTGACACCTGCCCTTGAGATATTTATAAGCCTTTGTAAGACGCCCTCTCAGTCTTCTCTTCCTCAGGCTAAACGAGCCCAGCTCCCTCAGCCTTTCCTCGTAGAAGAGATGCTCCAATCCCCTCATTATCCTCGTAACCCTCGGCTGGACTCTCTCCAGTAGTTCCTCATCTTTCTTGAATTGGGGAGCCCAGAACTGGACACAGTACTCCAGATGGGGCCTTACTAGGGCAGAGTAGAGGGGAAGGAGAACCTCCCTCGACCTGCTGAACACAATCTTCTTAATGTTCCCCAGGATCCCATTGGCCTTCTTGACAACCAGGGCACATTGCTGGCTCATGGTTAAATTGTCCACCAGGACTCCCGGGTCCCTCTCCACAGAGCTGCACTCTAGCAGGTCCACCCCAAGCCTGTACTGGTGCATGGAGTTATTCCTCCCCAGGTACAGCACCCTGCATTTGTTCTTGCTGAACTTCGTCAGGTTCCTCTCTGCCCAACTCTCCAGCCTGTCCAGGTCTCGCGGAATGGCAGCACAGCCTTCCGGTGTGTCCACCACTCCTCCCAGTTTTGTATCACCAGCAAACTTGCTGAGGGTACACTCTGTCCTTTCGTTCAGGTCGTTGAAGAAAAGGTTGAACAAGACTGGGACGAGTACTAATCTCTGGGGAATACCACTAGTCACAGGCCTCCAACTAGACTCAGCACCACTGATGGCAACCCTCTGAGTTCTGCCATTGAGCCAGTTCTCAATCCACCTCACTGTCCAGTCTGTCCACTCATCTAGCCCACTCTTCATGAGCTTTCCTGTGAGGATGTTATGGGAGATAGCGTCAAAAGCCTTGCTGAAGTCAAGGTAGACAACATTCACTGGTCTCCCCTCATCTACCCAGCTGGTCATGCCCGCATAGAAGGCAATCAGATTGGTCAAGCATGATTACCCCTTGGTGAATCCACGCTGACACTACTCCTGATAGCCGGCTTTTCCTCCACTTGCTTAGAGATGGCATCCAGAATGAGCTGTTCCATCACAAGACAATTTGTTTTACTTCATAAGGTCACGGCACAGGAAATAAACATTGCAGAGGAGAGAATCCTAGTTTTTTTTCTGATATCATGTGAACTGGCTGCTGAGCTGAAAGTCGGGATTTCCCAAAAGCCTTTTATAACATCTTTTAGCACAACTGAAAATTACACAGAAGCACTTCCTGCTGCTCCCTATGCCCCTTCTTATCTATTTCTGTTAGTTTCATTAAATCATCACATTGTAAAATAGTTCAGACTGGAAGGAATCTCAGGTGATCTCCAGTCCAGCCCACTACTCAAAACAGATTGCTCAGGGCTTTATTCATTCCGGTCTTGAAAACCATCAGGAATGGAGATAGCACAGCCTCACTGGTCAACCTGTACTACAGTCCAGTTATCTCCACATGGAAATTATGGGTTCATACAGCTTCGTTTCCACTTTTTTCTTTTTGTAAAGCTGTCCCGATCCGATATCAGGGAAAAATGTCCCGATTCGATATCAGGGAGGTTTCGATGCGACCCCAGGAGAAGAGATTAAGACGCAAAGAGAGTCAGATGCTGTGCAACCTTATAAACTTTATTTTGGTGAACCGGGAATCGGAGGTTGGGCAGGGATGGCAGTGGGGGGAGGAGACAAGAAAAAAAAAAAAAGGAGTAAAGTCGGAAAAACCCCAGCGGGCCAGGAAAAGAAGTGCGGGGGGGGGAATCAGTTAACACCACCATGGATTCGACGATGTCCAGCGATGTCCAGTCGGCTCAGTCTCTGTGCTGGCATGGAGGCCCCGGCAAGGGTGGAGCCCAGCAGCAAGGCGACAATGAGGAGAGCAAGAGAAAGAGGGCTCTGAGGAGCACGTGTTGCTCTTTTATAGGAGCATTTGCGCATGAGCAGAACATGTCGTGCCATGCCTGCTGCCTGCTTAGGCAAGTCCGCTCTTGCCAGTCCGCGTGCTACTCTGTGCACAAGAGCTTTTCTGCAGGTTGTTGTGGTGGTTTTTTCAGAGGCCAGGAAGAGATGACAATGGCAATGTCAAGAAAAAAACAGTTTGTAGCGGTCTTCTATAAAAGCCAAATGTTACATTTTCTGAAGGCCAAAGCCACTACAAGACAATGGTGAAATAAAATAATCCAAACTACCACTCCTTAGATGAATGGCAATGTGTAAAACCTCACACGTAATGTTCAAATGCTCTAAAAATTTTTTTACATTGTTCAACATATTCAAATATATTGACCTAAATCAAACAACCTAAAATTAAATATTTCTATGGTATTATAGAAATGTGGTTTCATGGCTGAAACGGAATGCAATATTTTGTTCAATTTTGGACAGTTTTGACAAAAATGTGTTCATTTCTGTAGCAGAATAAACAGCTTTTGAGCCTATTCCTTTGAACTGGGCATTTAGGAAAAATTCTTAGAAAGATTCTTAGTGACAAAACACTTCCTCTTCAAACCTAGTCACTGGCTTTGAAAATTTAAGTAGTTGAAAAATAAGGAGATAGTGCAGTAGTAAGTTGGATTATTGGAGTCTCATCTTATTAAAAAATTAGACAAAGATTGCTGTCTTCGATCTGCTTTTTTTTGCATGACTTTCATTTGAAATATTTCTAAGTTTCGTTAACTTTTTTCTGTGACATTAGGTTGCCTTTTAAGCTGAAGCATTACAAAAACAAAACACTACCTTCAAACAAAACCAAGAAAATAATCCTTCACCCTGAAATGAGCTTAATTTTAAGAAATATAATAATTTATTGATTACTGCATTTTTGAGGAGATATAATCAATGGATGTCATTTTCCAGAAAGGGTACAAGGCTTTTTTGTATACAATGTATTTAGTTACAATCTATTGAAAACCTTCTCAGGAAACCAGTATTTCAAGTATTGTGCAGCATATAATCATTATTTTAAAAAGGATTCATCATACTGCTTGGAAGAAAAATTCACACTGAACAGACAGTATTTAATGAGTAAATCAATAATGTTCATTTCGGGAAAAAATTAGGTATGGAATATAGCTAGGGAAGATAATAAAACAAGATCAAATACTAAATCTCAGAACTGATGACCCATTAGGGATAATGCAATTCACTGCAGTATCAAGCTGAAGTGTGTTAGGTAACTTACACCATAAAATATGCTGTGTAAATGCAAATTCAATCTAATTTGTCATATGATTAAAACTAAGAGACAAAGAAATTCTGCTACAGTGCAAAATAACAGTACTTCA
This sequence comes from Opisthocomus hoazin, assembly GCF_030867145.1. Classification (NCBI taxonomy): domain Eukaryota; kingdom Metazoa; phylum Chordata; class Aves; order Opisthocomiformes; family Opisthocomidae; genus Opisthocomus; species Opisthocomus hoazin. Next base: position 81,499,136 of record NC_134417.1, read on the forward strand.
GCAGAGCTATGCTGGGTAAGAAGAATAAGCATAAAAGGTTTGTGCTCATTATTAATAAACTGTTATGTAAATATATCCTATCGGTAAAGGAGAAACATACAAGTCAGGTCGCAGAAGTTCTGCTGTTTAAAGAAATGCTTGGTATGATTAAGCTTAGAAATACACTTCGTTGCAAACACCAGCTTTTCAGGTAAGTGCTTGTTTTTTTATCATCTGTGTTGCAGTAAACAGCCCTTAGAGAATTGTACTTTGGGAAAATGGGAGAAGGAAGTTTCGTTTCATACGGGATTCCTCCTGGACATCCTAACCTGCAAAAAGCCTGCCACCTCATTGAACAACAACAACAACAAAGAAGAGTAAGAGCAATGAAACTTGCTGAGTCCTTTAATCAAATCCCATTAAAATCATTGGGTAACAGTGGAAATTTTATATGGGCAGAAAGCTGTTTTTTTATTCTAGCTGTAAAGAAGACTTGTCCTTGCAGGAGACCTATCTGAAGCATAGCTCGACTGTGCAGGGTGTGACAGAGAGAACTGACTGTTAGACTTTCACATTTATTTCATGTGTCTTACATGCGCTTTTGTAAACAGCTTCAGTCTATACACAAGTAGGGAATAGTTTGAATCTCTTCTGAGTGCTTGGAAATTCATACAACTGTAACCTCCAAAAGTATATTGACATGTCTCATGAGAACATGATAAATGTTACCAGCATAATTCTTAAAAACAAAATGTTATATAAATCACACTGTGCGTGGTAGCAGTACCCTGCTGCTGCTGAAGCACAAGGGTTCAACTGATATATACTGGCAACTGTGTTATTTGAGCATTTTATACATTTATGAGGACCTTGTTTTCAGAGCATCTGCATTTTGCCTACTGCTGCACTAATATGTAGGTGTCCTAGCTAAGATCATTGACCCATTTATGGTTTTTCTATTTCCATTACTATTCCTAAGGCATTGTCCATAAATTTAAGATACACGCTGGATACCATCCTTCTGCAAACTTGAGTATCCTGATGCTTGTCTCTTCATGTCGAGTTCACCCAACTCCTTGACAGTGATAAACTTCTTGTCTCACTGCCCTGTGATCTGGGACAAGTCATACAACAGCTATTGTCGAAGGCTGCCTTACACTGTGGTTGCATTTTTAGAGTTGCGGGTTGAGATGATACACTAAAAAGGCAAAAGGGAGAGGAAAGTCATCACATTATGAAAGAAGGTGTAAGAAACATCTGTCTTCTGTTTCATACAAACTCCTTCGGTTGGACCTAGGGAAGGAAGGAAAGCCAACATGGTCCTGGCTTCCCATCTTATGGTTGGAAGTCAAATGCTGCCTGGGGATTTAAATTTTCAAGGGCTCAAGTCCTTGTTGTAGTATGCTTTTCTTTTAGAGAAGGCAAAACCATAAGTTATCTAGAGAAGTGTGAATATGTGTGGTGGGGCTGGTACGCCAATCCAAGCCACATTTGGGGAGGGCGAGGAAAGGAAGAATGCCTCAAACTCTTTGCTCATTTTCAATTAAAAGAGTAAACCTTGAACGTAAGACAAGAATAATCATTTTGTTGTCTGTTGCCTCTTATGAAATACAAAACCTGTGACAGGATCGAAAGACAGGTTGCAAAAGTCCTGGGGTAACTGAATCAGTTGTTGGGAAGCAAAATGTAGAGGACAAAACCATTTACAATTCTGTATGTATTACAGCTATATGCAAAATTTATAAACAAATATAATAACAAATATTTTTCTCTTATTCCTCAGAGATGCAACTTGTGTACTTTCTCCTATCATTAGGTGTCGCTCCAAGGTAATCTGGTTATTGCAGTTTTCTGTATAGTATTACATTTTCTACTTTTGCAATCCTCAAATGATGTTTCTGATATCATTTACACTTAAATATTTGTTTACTCAAAGAAGCTAGGAAAAAAATTGTGCTCTTTTTTAGCAGGATATGATACTATGCCAATAATTTTGATATGGAAAAGAAGTAGGAAAAGTATGGGTTTTGCATGACAATACAAAGTTCACACAATAAACAGCAAGTTTTCTTTAACTTTACAGGGTTGTCCTGGTAATTTTTCTAAGTACTAATTATTGTAATAATTCCTCACCTGCAGAAGTCATTAGGTGATAGACAACCTATAGTTATGTTGTACCATCATGACAGAGGAGCCTGAAAGGATTAATTACAACATATTATACAAGCAAGGGCATGTTTGTCTATTGTCGAAAACAGTATTCATATTTATAGTTGGCTCTTTTCCTTTTTACTTGTAATTTTATGACTTGTGTAAGTGTGTTCTCTGCAAAACACAAAGAAAAATCCTCTTTTAGTAAAATGGATTTTTAAGCCTTTTAACCTGTAAACTCCCTTTACTCTGACTACTGTTAGGAAACTATCTTTTTATATCCATTATTCAATTTCCCCTCTCTGATTTTGATTTATTGGAGTGACCAGCAGGGATTTAACACATATGTTTCAAACTTAGTCTTGCACTTATTCTTAGCAAATTACCAGCTAATTCTTTTTCCTGCCTCAGAATCATCACTTTTCTATTTAGTATGGTTTCCTTTTGGAAGCAAGCTCTAAATGATCACTTCATCTGTCTTCCCACCTTTAAAAGATTGACTCTGTTCCAGCACAATAGATGGTAAATTTCAAACAAGCTTAACAGAAGGACTGGGAAGTTCAAGAATTTTTTATTTAATGAATTTCAAAGACCTCATTTAGTCTGTTTCTCTGCTTTGAAACAAGGGCAAGTTCATCTTGAGTCACTGGATGATTTATTCCCACTTTTTCTCACATCTCTAGGTATTGCTCTGAAGACATACTTTTTTTGTAGGTATTTTATTATTAAACAGGCTTCCTACAGACACAAAGTTTGCATAATCATTCTGTGGTTTTGTGCTTCGCTTGCTAATACTTGCAAAACTCCATCTCGTGTCATCAATTGAGAAGTGAGCTGTCCTCGATGCACAGGCTCAGCTCTGCCTTTTTCTGTAATCTCAGTATATCCTTAAGGTTGCAAGGGTTGAAGAGGTCCTGGGAAAGCATTATCTGAAGGCAGCCAAGCCATGAATCTAGGTGAAAAGGAACACAGAATACGCATGGTAGGAATAAGGAATATGTATGCTCCTCCTTCTTGGAGGATTTTATGATGTACAACCACAAGAGGCCCCAGTCAGAAACAAAAGGATTTTTTGCTTATAAATTGCATTTATCTATTCTGAAAATTTTCAGTTCACAATGTTCATGTTGTTTTTATGAAATTTTAAAAGATCTAACTATCAATATCATACTGATAATGTGAAACTAAGGGCTGAATTCTCCAATTTAACTTCTTATAGCTGCTGTAAATATCAATGACATTCTTCGTGAGACAGAAAACTTAAGGACAGGAGGTTTTCACCAACTCTTAATGAATTCTTTGTAGAAGTCTGGAAACATTTTTCTCAAGCACCGGGTCCAGCTCACATGTCTCTTAGAAGCCTCTGCTGATGAAGGCGAGTCCTTACACATGGTAAGAGGACTCTTCATTCATTACATGTGGTAAGAGCTAGCAAATCAAACTGCTTAAGAACATTTTCACTTTCCTCTTTCTGTTCTTCTTGGTGTAACTTTTCTTCATTGATTAAAAATAGTATCAGTCCCATGAGGGTTTTGTTGGGGTTTTTTTATGTCTAAACTGCTATTCAGTTTTAACATCCATTTTTTTAAGACTGAAATTTCCTTAAAAGAAAGTGGAACATGAGAACAGTACCTGTCATTCATAGCTATCAGGTGTTTACATGTCTGTATGTGGATTAATATAAATGTATACTTAAATTTTAGTTTTTCTTTGACTTTGACAAAGTGAAAGACTTGAAAATTCTATTCAAATAAACAGCTTACTAAGCACTTTTCAACGTTTGCTCTACTTTGTTAAACTGTTTCCTCAGGTCATTACATCTTATCTTTTGTTTTTAAATTAACATCTTTCAGAGGCCTACTATGCTCAATCAACTCAGAAATTATGGAAGAGAATAATGGAATTCTCATTAGAGGACAAGACTCTGCATAGTCATTTAAGAGTAGCAAGTGATTATTTGAAATGAAATAAGAACACTAATAATTTGGGATAAACCCTGATTACCGTTTAGTTGTATTTGGTCTTAAAAGGACTTTAAGCAAAAGAAGTTGATACTTATGCATGGTGCTAATACAAGAAATTCCTACTTGTCTGATGAATGTCAAGAGCTCTTTCCTCCATTTCATATGTGTTTTTTGTCAGCGCTCATGGGTCTGTATGTAGAAGTAGGAGGATAAGATCCACTGGGAAGGTTTGGAAGTAGTTAGTGCCTTCAGCTTCAGCTTGAGACATTCCAAAGAAACCTGATTTCCAAAAAATGCTGATTCTGACATGTCTTCCTCCTTGAACTACCTCAGACTGATTTATCCAAAGCAGGTTTGTTCATAATCAGTAGTCGTTCTTGAAATCTTATCCATTACATCTGGTACTAGAGATGAAATCTTTATACAAGCTGAAAAATTGACTTGTCAATAGGACTTTGTCATTTCCTTGTTTCAGAGTACAATGGACATACAAGCAAAAGAAAAAAACAGTAAAATGTTTTCTGTGTTTGAAAAAGCTGTTAAAATTGACATGTTCATGGGAAAGGTTTTCATCTCTGTCAACTAATATTTCAGCAAAAATTATTTCATCATTGAAATTTCTGAAAGTTTCTATTTTCACTACAAAATGCATAAAGATGAAATAAATGGCGAAATGGCCATTCTGAAATATCTTCTCTGCATTCCCCTTATGCTGGCCTTAACCTGGAAATTAGAATATTATTTTAGGAAGGTCAACAATTTTATTAATTTTCTGCCTTGCATTTTTTGCAATACTAGGCATAAAATCATATACCATTTTAGCTTTGCAGTGGTAGAAAAATATGCTCAGGCTCATAATCTGCATTTTTATTTGCACAGATAAAATCTTAATGATATAATCAGCATTGAGCTGCCTGTTAGGAGTCGGAGATTTCATATACCTCTTCTCATTCTTGTAGTGACAGTCCAACCAATAAACTACTGAGATCAGTGATAAGGAAGAGTCATAAAATTATTAGTTGAATATAAGCATGTTGCTCAAAGTCACATATACACAGAGACCACAATCTTTAATAAATAAAAGAGTGTATTAGGGTTTAGCAGCTACACATACAGCCTTCTGCTTTTTATGTCTTCACCTGACTTGATATGTAGCTGTTACATCATGGCTGCTTAATGTCTCAAATAAAGAGGTATTGACCTCTTGTACTGCAGATAGGGCAAAATCATTAAAAAAAACCCCACATAAATGCAGTTGGAACTAATTATTACTTTTACAGACCTGCTCAACTGATGAATGAAATGCCTTGTAGTCCACCACATCTCTACAACATGATTCCTTCATGTCAAGAAAGAAATAAATAGTAGGAATGCAACAATGTGCTGTTTCTTCCACGCTTTGTCTCTTCTGGATAAGGCAAGCCTTTTATTTTCCATTGTTCTTAAACCAGAATTTCTAATAAATATGAGGACAATTTCCAACTATCTATCCCACTGAGATTTTTGAGCTTCAGTCACATTATTAGTACAATTGGGCCCACAGATCTTCAATAAAGATTAATTTTCTGATAAAACTATATATTTTTACCAACATTCTGAAATAATTTTTTATTCTTTGTGTAACAACTTTGAAAAATAACGAACTAATTTATTATGGTTCATATTCTATCAGAGTCTTATTGTAATTGGACATTAAATAATGTACTATTAAAATAATATTTTTTTACAGATTCATAGGCCCACTGTGGAAAAGTGTCTCTTAATTCATAAAATGCTTTTATCGGTGATAAAATAAGTTAAATAATCTGATTTTTCTATTTTCTGATTGCTTCCAGAAATTAATTTTAAACTGTGTCATAAGTAAATGAAATATTTATAGCTTCTTGCTGGGAGTATATCTCCCCAGGGTGAATATGTATGAGGATGTGGGAAGAGAAGATGAGCAGATTAATATAAAGACTTTCCAATAATCTAAAAACAAATGAATTCAAGCACTCTTTTCATTTTTTTCCATTCTGTGCCTGTGGCAAGATTATTCAAAGCTATGAATGCAGACATGTGGTTTACAGTACGTTGAGTAATGTGAAATGGCAGATGGGGCAGCTGCTCTACAGAGGCAGGTCAGGGAGGTAGGACGGTGTGAAGAGGAGCTGTGGATAAAGGTGAGGGAGGCGCTTGGATCACTGCTTGGGTTCTTTTTCAAGCAGAGGAGGATCTGAAATGAAAGCATGCAAAAGAAATATATTCAAAATTTACTCTCATTTCTAAGTTCTGTCACTTCCCTCATTGTTATTTTAGGTAATTGCTTAAAAAAACCAACAACTCTCCCTGCCTCAGTTTCTTCCACTGTAAAATGGTGCAAATGTATGCCTCCATTATTAATTCACCCATGTCAGTAGAGTAGATTGCTGCTGAGAGTTGATTGTGATATACAAGATGATACGAGGTATAATTCTGGATGTAATTATCTAATGATAACACAATACAATTTTAAGAATGATCTCTTTTCCTTTATCTCTTGCATACTGTAAATTTAATGTCTTACTGATTTTTTTAGTAGTATATGAGTGAGAGATCCTTCATAAATCATAACTGTTTTCTGAATAACACCGCCAGTCTTCACCCTGCTCCTTGACAGGAACAAATGATTTTTCTACTTATTTTCTTTTCCCATAACTCCACATAGGCTATCATAGTTATAAGATCAGATACAAAAGTATGCTTACTTATTATATCACTACTTGGGGGGCAGGAGGGATTTGTATCATGTACTTCTAAGTACTGTTAGAGTAGAAGGAGAAAATACTGGTCAGTATGTGCTAGTACAGGCAAGTCAGGGTAAGCCATTCACTACTTTCTTTGGATTTGCTGTGTATCTAAAAGCAGAACATCCTTAACTTCCCAATTTGACTCTGATCAACACTTAATGATAAAGACACTTATTAAGTGAGTCTTAAGGCCAGGCTTTGAACTGTAAAAGGAGAAACAAAGTGTTTCAAGCACAAAAGTCCCTAATATGAATGTACACTTGACAGTTTCTGTTTAGCTTCCCTTACAGAGAAGTTTCCGAAATGCTTTCTGGGTGTCAGAACTAAGGGTGTGAGTTTGCAACAGCACTGTCTGAGAGATGTGCTTCACTCTGGATCACCTTGATCCCTCCCTAGTTTCTTCTCCGTAATGTGGCAATTTACAAAATGGAAGATTTAAATGTTACAGCGATCTATCTCTCATGGCTCCCAGGTTCACTTTTTAGGGGTGGATTAAGGAAGATAAACTGAGGTGTATCCAGGCTTCACAGATTATTTTAAGCATATATTTTACTGCACCCTGTCCCATAAACCAGCTGCTGCAAGGGACATGCATCTTTCATTGCCGCCGTGCAGGCTGCCTGTCATCCTGTGGTAGGTGACTTTCTTCCAGCAGCTTTGTGCTGGAGCATTTAGGTGCCTAAGAGCTGTTTCATGATGTAAAAAAGTCTAATCAAAAAGAAAATATTTTTTACTTTCTTGTTAAAGCTATACGTAATCATTTTATTTATTCAGCAGCTAGAGTCTGCATTCAAGCATCAGGTCAACATTTGACTGTAATTTATTTGTTTTATTATTTAAACTACTGCATTTGCTTTAACCCAAATAGTTGGCTGTGTACTTTTCAGAGCTGTGCAAACATTGTTGTATCTCTGAGACTTTCAAGGTTCACTAGGTTGACAACATCCATAACATGACATTTACAGACTTGATAAGCATAATTCTTTTAGAAGCAGTCACTAAGAAAGCGCTCTTTAAATACCAGTTTGTTGAACAGGACAGCAACAAGTCTGAGATTCAAGGAACATAAAAAAAAAAGCAAAAGTAATTTCCACCAAGTAACCAATAATAATTTGCCTTTTTAAAAACTTCTGTAAAAAATAACTTGCAGTGTGACTGCTGTTTAGATCCACTTCTAGAAACCAGCAAGTGCCATATTCCATTCCTAGTGAATTCACAGTCACGGATCCCTGCATATCACAGATCCACAAAACCTTTTTTTTTTATTTATCTTAGCGGTGATGTAAAGTTCAAACACAACTCATCTGAGAATCTGCATCAATGTTGGTCTTCTGTAGTGACTTCATGATGAGAAAAAGTCTGGCCACCCCTCAGTGAGTAGAGATTCACTATATTTGGTGCAACCTGCCAATAAGAAATATCATAAGGCACTATGACAGGCACTTCTTATGAATCAGGGATGTTATCACTGGTGTTCCATACTGTACTGCAGTAGCGTAGAAGTATCATACAAATACTTACAAGCAAATGGCCTTTCTCAAGTCAACTTTTTTCCTTGTCCTTATTTCCTTTTCTGTTCTCCTTCAAGTCTTGCAATATTTTGTCTCCTTGGTTCTTGTCCACTCTAACCAAGTGTTTTCCTGTATAGATTATTCTGTCTAGTGTTGTCCTTTCACATGTCCTCCTCTCCCCTACACACATTTCTTACATTTCTTAATCTTCATTGTTTCTTCTCTCCAGTCCTAGCCCCGCAAATTTCTGGCACTTTAACTTGTCTTTATAACCTGGGACATAATTGAGGAAAGTCAGGTGGGAACTATTATCATGGTTGTCTGTCTATTACTAAGCTGATTATCAGAAGGCTGTATCTAGTTCTTATACATACATGCAAAAAATAGCAATGAGAAATCGGAAAACCAAACCATTAATAGGTTCCCTATCCCTACCCTATCACAGAGAGAATTTATTTTATAAAAAGGAAAATTAAGATATTATTTCATTGGTTTTCTGGTAGCATAGTGGAAGACTTCAAGTGTAAATGTATTTTTATTACAGCAGATGTTCAGTGAATGGAAATGGAAATCTGGAGCCAGAGCACCCATTTTAGTGGTGAGAGCTGTTAGCTGTTCAGTAAGTTAAATTTGGTAATCTCTCACTAATACATCAAGTTGATATAAATTATATTTCTCTTACTCTGGTGATCACTCATTGATGAAAGAGTGAAGGGCAAACTGTCACAGGGATTTTGTAAGGAGACTTTTTAATATGACGGAAAGTCCTTTACTTACCAAGTGACTATACTTGAATTCCCTTTTCACATCATTTACAGTGACTTGCAACAGAAATAATGAATCCTTCTGTTATTGTAATAAAAAAATAAATATGTAGTTTAAAATAAAAATTCTTCATCTACAATTGAAGCACCCCACCAGAGTCCAAATTTTTGTACCAGTTACACAACAGCTTTGGAACAGCTCTAATGGGGAAAAGGGCTTTACTTTTGAGTAACAGACAGTGAAATCTTCACTAACTGATCAAATCTTTCTTGACCTTAAATTAAAAGTAAGACCAGTTAGTTAAGTATTTTATTAGTGACTTTTGAGTCAATTTTCAAAAAATTACTATCTAAGAAGAAAACCCGAAACATATAAAGCTAGAATTGATATATTTACATCTTGAAAGTTAATTCTGCACATAACACAAATTAAAAACTGTGGATCAAGCTTGCCAGACTGCCATTCACAGACAGTTTTCTTCAGCTAACTTGTGACTGAGAACGTAGACTTGAGACAGTGAACTCGAGTACATCTGTGTTAATCCACACTAACAGAAAAGGTGCTTATGTACATTCTATTAGTCCAATCAACAAATTCCTTAAGCAAATACTTAATTTTAAGCATGGCTATAACTTTTATTGATTTTATAGGGATTTAGGCATATAATTAAACCTAAGAATGTGCTTAATTAACTTGAAAATGTCCATATCTTTTTATGCTTCTCTTTGCTAAGGTCAACACATGTTGCCTCTAATTTTTCTGCTTACTTTAATTTAGAATACTGATAGCTCTCTCTAATCTAGCAACACTGTTCATCATGATAAATGCATATTTTAAAAATTTAGAATCCTAATTTTATTTAAAGCTATTAGAAAGTAGAAAATTTCTAGCAAGTTTCTTGAGTTTTTTACTTAAAAGAGACCACAGAAATAAGAAAATTAAATTATTTTTACTCACTTATTTTGTTTTGCGAGAGGTTTTTCTAGAGATAGTCACAAGATTCATTTACTGTTCAAAACAAAACAAAAATTTACATATTCCAAAAAAAAGGAAAACTTGGCAATATAATTACGAGCTTGATATCTGATGATGACTGTGAATTTTCTCACACGAGCTTTCAGTGGCAGAGAATTCCATGAATTTAATATGTCAGTAACATTTCCTCTTCTTATAATTGGCTCCAGAGAGCTTCCAGTCCAGGTTATATAGCAGCAGTGCTGACTGGATACCACTTTTCACCTACCCATGCAATGGAGGGCATCATGTACTCTTTGGTAACAAAGGCAAACTGCATAACCTGCCACGATTTCCTGTGTGAATTGATGCCTAATCAAATTGTCTCGATGTATAACAGAATCACACAGAATCACAGAATGGTAGGGGTTGGAAGGGACCTCTGTGGGTCATCTAGTCCAACCCCCCTGCCGAAGCAGGGTCACCTACAGTAGGCTGCACAGGACCTTGTCCAGGCGGGTCTTGGATATCTCCAGAGAAGGAGACTCCATAACCTCCCTGGGCAACCTGTTCCAGTGCTCCGTCACCCTCAGAGGGAAGTTCTTCCTCATGTTCAGATGGAACTTCCTGTACTTCAGTTTGTGCCCATTTCTCCTTGTCCTGTCACTGGGCACCACTGAAAAGAGTCTGGCCCCATCCTCTTGACACCCACCCTTAAGAAATTTATAGTCATTTATAAGATCCCCTTGCAGCCTTCTCTTCTTCAGACTGAACAAGCCCACCTCCTTCAGCCTTTCCTTGTAGGAGAGATGCTCCAGTCCCCTCATCATCACCGTAGCCCTCGGCTGGACTCTCTCCAGTAGCTCTTCATCTTTCCTGAACTGGGGAGCCCAGAAATGGACACAGTACTGCAGATGAGGCCTCACTAGGGCAGAGTAGAGGGGAAGGAGAACCTCCCTCGACCTGCTGGCCACACTCCTCCTAATGCACACCAGGGTACCATTGGCCTTCTTGACAACCAGGGCACACTGCTGGCTCATGGTCAACCTGTCATCCACCAGCACTCCCAGGTCCCTCTCTGCAGAATTGCATTCCAGCAGGTCCACCCCGAGCCTGTACTGATGCATGGGGTTGTTCCTCCCCAGCTGCAGGACCCTGTACTTGCCCTTGTTAAACCTCATCGGGTTCCTCTCTGCCCAACTTTCCAGCCTGTCCAGGTCTCGCTGAATCGCAGCACAGCCTTCTGGTGTATCCATCACTCCTCCCAGTTTTAGGTCATCGGCAAACTTGCTGAGCGTACACTCCGTCATTTCATCCAGGTCATTGATGAAGTTGAACAAGACTGGGCCCAGTGCTGACCCCTGGGGGACACCACTAGTTACCAGCCTCCAACTAGACTCTGCATCACTGATGACAACCCTCTGAGTTCTGCCATTCAGCCAGTTCTCAATCTACCTCACTGACCACTTATCCAGCCCATGCTTCCTGAGCTTCCCTAGGAGGATGTTATGGGAGACGGTGTTAAAAGCCTTGCTGAAGTCGAGGTAGACAACATCCAGTGCTCTCCCCTCATCTACCCAGCCAGTCATGCCATCGTAGAAAGCTATCAGACTGGTCAAGCATGATTTCCCCTTGGTGAATCCATGCTGACTACTCCCGATAACCTTTTCCTCCACTTGCTTGATAATGACCTCTAGAATGAGTTGCTTCATCATCTCTCTGGTGACGTAGTTTAATCATTGCCTTCCAGTCACGCACAGAATTTACATTCATAGATTTAATTAAAAACAACATTATTCACTACTATTTGTCTTGGCTTCATGTTTTAGTCTTTTGATAAAAATATTAGCAATCCAAGGGCCATTTGCCACTTTTATTCTTGCTGAACAAGATCTTAATTCCATTTTAGTCAGCAAGTCTATAGTTTTATATACACAAATTAAAATGTTGGTAAACTATGTCTTCAATTCCGTCGATAACGGTAGGATTATTTCAAAGGAAAGTGACCCCCAGCTCCTGTAGTATGGTAGATTTTGTCTTTCAAACAGTACCTCTCCAGAGAGGTCAGATGAATTCCTAGAATCTGGTCAAAATATTTATGAAACAACCTTAAATCTCAGTAAGAGGTCGAGAAATTTTGTATTAATGCATCCTGCCTGCTGGGAAGGGGACAAAAGTTATACAGTGTGTTAATTTGTTATGTAGGATAGAAACGACACAGGGAAAATTGGAAATCCTTTTACATCAAGAGAAATGTGGGTTTTCTTGAAAGATATATTATAGCTATCCGCTGAGTACAGGGAGATATCTTACTGCATGAAATTTTGGTGCAATATGTTAATTTCTGTGTATCTTGCCACAAACTACTAATTAATATAAAAATGAACAGTTCTCTCAATCTGTAATATACTAAAAAAAGAGCCCACTAAAATTACTAGTGAATGTCATTTCAAAGATGATAATTTATTTTTGCCCTGAACAAGACACTTATACATTTTCAAGGACATCACATCTTCAGCCTTTAAAATATCAACTAATTATCAAATCAATGATCATTCGGGAGAAAGTAATGAAGTATGGAAAATAACCACTTCAAATTATATAAGTCATTACTGTGAAGTATTTAAAACTGGTAAGTCATTAGCAAAGAGATTTAATATGTGGGTGTTAAATGCCTTAAATTTTGATAAAAAAAGCAAATTGCATTTTAATTGTCATAATTTCCTTTAAAATAAGTAACTTGCCCTTTAAGCTCTTTACACTTATCTATCACTTGTTTATTTATCTAAGGAAATATTCATTGATTCATTCAAATAATTTTCAGCCTTTTTAAAAAGTTCACACTACTTCGTGTTAACGTCAGATATTAGGAGGTATTTGAAATAGCAGCCAGCAGAACGACTCAAAGCTCAAGACTGGAAACACTTAAAGGTATGCTTAACTTTAAGCTTATGACTAGTCAGTCCTTTGGAGTTCAATATATGCATAAACATTTCAAGAACAGTGAGCCTGTTTATTGCATTTTAATACTTTGTTTAATTAACCATAGATTTACTCTATCAATAGCTTCAAACTTTGCTACACTTTTCAAAGCAACTTTCCTCTTGTTTACTTTTTACAAATAATTTATCTCACGTTTGCTCATGAATGAACAGATGTGGAGGTAGGGAGTGAGGGGGAGAAGGTAATGATGTGATCTGTGCTAACACCTTGAGGGTTTGCCTGAAGTCCAGTCTATCTGCTGTGTTTTTAGGATTGTAGAAACTGATCTAAGCACTTGCTAAAAACAAGTAGCGACTCTTTCGTGGTATTTCTGTGCTACTTTATCAGTAAGAAAGAAAAGATTCTGTATATGCTCCAGTCTCCCAATTTATCCCCTTCCTATGCTGTGCATACACTGCTGTTGAGAAAACCTTCCCTTTTTTATGAATTATAGGAGATAAAAATTCTTGTCATGGGACAAATGCAAATCATGGGACACTTTCGGGGTCTTATGCATAGTAACGAAGGAGCTACTACATTCAAGATCTCATCATGATTTGGGTAGGCAAGTCATGAAGACTGCTTTTTCTCAAACTCCAAATGAGCTCTGTACAACTAGCTGTAAGCCACTGAATATAGCCTACATATTACACGTGTAACAGGTATATGACAGATAAAGTACACACCTGCTTATAAAACAGTTTTAGTCACATACTATGCATATTCCAAAATTTCATCAGCTTTGATAGAAAATTTGGGAGTGCATGTGATAAAGAAAAATCTGATTCAACTTTCTAGACAAGAGAAGCAAGTAGGATGCTGGCAAAATTTTCTGTCATATTGCAAAAAAACTTCTCTTTTTTGTCTCAAAATTAAAGGTGGAAACAATTTTTTTCTCTAAACCTCTCTGCCTCTTTGTCCAACACTGCTAGTTCTTTGCCTCTCACCTTGGTGATTTTAGCCCTGGGTTGATTCAGACCTTCTGTTTTCATCAGTCATCCTCTGAACTATAAAGATATGTTGCAAAGTCACTGCACATGTTGACTTCTGAGTCAAATCCATGGGAGAGACAGCTGCTTAACATATTTAAACTGAAACATATATTCTGTATATCATACACATTGAGAGAAGACTTTGGGCTTGTAGTTAATGCAAATATTATCTTTTCACTCTGACAAGAGAAATTACCTATTTGTGTGGTGTGCTTAGATTCCTCCATAAACTCATTGCAGTAACATATTTGAAACTTCACAAAATATCAGTGATAAATTTATCTGTATGTGTGGGAAGAATCAATGAAAGAAAGCCAAGGTACAGAAGAAAAAATTAAAGTTGAAATGTGTCAAGATGACACAGCCAGTTATAAAGTGTGCGCATTACCATGTTGTTCCAGCATTAAATGATTGTGTCTCCTATCCAGTAGCAATTTATACCCAGGTATGCCTGCAGTGCATCACTATCCGTCCTCTCACACCATGCTGTCTTATTCCTATGCAAAACCCATTTTACCTCTATTGCTCTAATTAGATAGTCACCAGGAATAATGCCCTGTATTCCATCAGACATTGGCTCAGGATCCAGGTGGGCAATTAATGGGGTTATAATCCTCTGTCAAGATCTAAGGGGTTTGCTTCAGAAGTCTGTGTCATAATCATAACATGAACCCAAATGTCCCACAGCCACCCTCCTGTTTTAGCTCTACTAATAAAGACTGTAAGGAACACTTACATCAGAATGTGCTGGTCACATTTACAACATCCTTGGTAATAGTTCTAGGACTTCTTGGTAGCTATCCTAAAAGGGAATCATACCACGGTTTCTCTAACAGACTGAGAACAAATCAAGTAGCATAAAATTTTCCCATCCCCAGTGCCAAAAAATTTCATTACAAGAGAAAATCTTGAGCTTCACCTAGTGAATTTCATTGTTGCGTGTTCAGTGATTCTGTAATTAAAAGAAAATCAATTTCCATTGTATTTTATTTTATTAGGTAGTAAGCAATGCATTAAAAACTGTAGCTCTAAACTTAAATATCACAACAAAACGTCTACTGTAAAAAAGCAGTTTCTGGCTTTGCCTTGTCTGTAGTTTGCTTGTTTATATTTACTTACTTTGAGTACTTTTACTACTGGAAAGAAAAGATTTTTGGATAAATTGCTCATCCAAACCTGAAGCTCCCTTAATCTGATCTTTTCTGATTCACAAACTAAATATTACCTGTCCCCAGTCAACCCCAAATTACTTCCAACTTTCATTTCCCTGGGTAATGTCTTTCAGCAACAGCGAAGTAGCTGCACTGCAGCTGGATAGAAAAATTCCATCAAAGTAATTCTCTCCTCTCCTCTCCTCTCCTCTCCTCTCCTCTCCTCTCCTCTCCTCTCCTCTCCTCTCCTCTCCTCTCCTCTCCTCTCCTCTCCTCTCCTCTCCTCTCCTCTCCTCTCCTCTCCTCTCCTCTCCTCTCCTCTCCTCTCCTCTCCTCTCCTCTCCTCTCCTCTCCTCTCCTCTCCTCTCCTCTCCTCTCCTCTCCTCTCCTCTCCTCTCCTCTTCTCTTCTCTTCTCTTCTCTTCTCTTCTCTTCTCTTCTCTTCTCTTCTCTTTTCTCTTTTCTCTTTTCTCTTTTCTCTTCTCTTTTCTCTTTTCTCTTTTCTCTTTTCTCTTCCGTTCTATTCTATTCTATTCTAAACTGGTGAAGAAAGAAAATACAGCAGCTGGTGATTTCATCCAGTGTACTCTTTGGCCTTGTGCTTGAAGTGAACAGTTTCCTGAAATCCAGATTTTTAGGGACCATGAAAATCATCTTACCTGCTTAGCCTTCTAGCTGTACTTCTAAAACTCGTGAGATTATGAAATGGCCTAACAGAGCTTTATCTTTCTCAGCCACTTGTGCAAGAATCCTCATTTTGTCAAAATTGTCAGGTGCAGATTTTTGTTTCTGTGAAAACAAATTTTTACCCTCTGCACTGTGATGGGGTGTACAACCCAAATGTAGGCAAATCTTCACTTGGTTTCATTGTCTAATCACAAGGAGTGATTTTAAAGTGACACTCCCACACTAATATTGAATGCATTCCACAGTTCCCAGGATCTTACTGCAGAACCAGTGGGACTGCATGCACCATGGGAGCTTGATACTCTGTCTCCAGCCCAGTCTTTTGAAAATACCTTGTTGATGAGATACCTTTTAGACAACTCCTACAGAGCAGTGTTTTCCTCCCATAACTTTTCTCCCTTCCTGACATGAATTAGTGACGTGTCTCTCTGATTTTCTTGCACACTGCTCCAAAGGTGAGACACACTGTAAACTGGCAAATTGAGGTGCCCCCTCAGACACCAGAGCCAAATAAGTTACATCACTGTGTTAAATGAAAAATACATTTGAAAAAGCAAAACTGAGCTGTGCTCTAAACTACTGCAGCTACATTTACCTTCTGCTTGCTTGTATCACGTTAGAACTAGATCCTAAATTGTGTGTTAAACTTGGAAAAAATGTTCTTTTCATGCCTTGCCAGCTCTTAAGTGGCTGTTTGAGATCGTGGTGATTGAGCAGTTGGCTTCAAGATTATCCTCTCAGCGGAAATCAAGTAGTGGCCCTCTGGAGATCCCAAGGGATTTTAGAGTAGGTGCTGCAAGGATCAATGCCACTTTCATTACTATTTTCACAGCTAATCAATGAAGCACATACTGTGACTTGACTGTAGTTCTCAATGCACATGACACAACCCTCAAGGAACCAGGAGTATAATGCTCTAAGATGTTCCTATTCTCTGCACTGAAAGACTGATCTACTGAGTCAAAGAAAACCATCTGTTATTACCTAGCAAATTTCCTCCTAAAGAAACATGTGCTTCAGCAGATTGCTTTACTTCACTACTCTGGGAAGATTAAAATGAGCACAACTGTTTAGATGACAAACAATCCAATACTCTTGCAGAGAGTTTTTGAGTTATAAAAATGATCTGCTCTAATAAAAGGTTTTAGTGGATAGTTTTTCATCTGTGTGTGGCTTATTTTGTTGTGGCTCATCCTCCCTCTCCTCTCCACCCCCCTTCCCCCCCAATTTGTAAGAATAATGAAGAACCAACTCAGAAAATGAAAAAAAAGGTAGAACCATTACATTAGTGGAAAGAGCCTCGCTCAGACTGGAATAATTCAGAAATAAGTCTCTGGAAGTCACTTCAGTTGAATAGATTTAAGTTGAGTTCAAGATCATAATCACACAGGGTTATTACTATTGTTATGCCATTAGGAAAAAAGTAATGAACAAAAGTTAGACTTTTTAAATGTCTGTAGCTGAAGCTATAGGTGGTTGAAAAGTCAAGTCACATTCTACTGATGTTCTCTTTCATCATTTAGCAAAATGACAGCTGTGAATATGTATCAGGGATTAGATTTTTTCTGTTTTCTAATGTGTTGCAATATTTTGCACATTGTCATACCATTTTATAAAATGGATTGTTAACAATAGAAGTTGAGACTGGGTTAATTCATATTGTAAATATAATTGGACAACCATAAGCTAAACACACTGTGTAAATGTCAAGTACTACTAATACGGCAAAGTATATTTGATTAACTTGGTAATTAAGGCAGAATTTTTCCTCAGGCAGCACCTTTTGACATCTTATCTATGGAAAGAAAAGTTCCAATTTCTTATTCAAGATGTCTTCCTGACACAGTTGCATGCTGCTTTCTGATCTCAGACTCTTTGTTCCTGGTGATGGTTTGTGAGGATGTGTTAAGGACCAGCGATCACCTGCTGATTTCTAGATTCTAGATTCTGGCCTTTAGAAAAATCTCACTTTGATTCATAAATTGAATAAATCTGATATGAAAATTACTGCTAGAGAATGGTTATGTACCTCCACCATACCCAATTTACATTATGCCTTGTCTGTTTTACTTGGTTTTAACACTGAATTATCTAGTATAAATTTAAATCAAACCATCTCCCATATCTTGAACTGAGCCACTGTGTATCTCAGGGAACAGACAGGTCACAACAATAAATCGGAGTTGGAAAGTAGTGATAGACAGTAAAGTTTGGATTTTGTCTAAGGGTGTGGTATCCTTGCCAGCCTTAGCTGATTGATAAAATTACCTCATAAACTCACATATGCTCAGTATTCAGTATGTTCCCTTCTTTTTGCTCCAAGTCTCCCATACTTAACAGATAATTGATACTGCATGAGCAGATCAGTGTAACAACAGGAGCTCTACTTCCTATGGACACAGAAGTCACATATCAAAAGCATAATTCCTCAAAAAGGGGATAATATCTTTTAAAGTACTCTAATTTTAATCATGGATGCTGAAAAACAGTTGGTAAATAAGCTTTTCTGGTGACCATGAAAAACATCATATAATGCTCTTGCACTTATTGTGCATTAAAGAAAGATCCGTTCATCAGCAAAGTTAATTTCTGGTTTTATTGAAGAGGCATAACTGAAAGAAAAATGAAACCATTTCTAAGACTCAAATGCTACATGCTTTACATACTCGTCAGAGAAATTAGCAAGACTGACATTAACTGCAGAGTACACAGGAAATACCATCCACAAAAATACAACAATCCCCTCTGTCTTGCAATGAAGAAGACTATGAATCTCTTATGTGGGACTGAAAAAAAACAACTTAAACCCCAAAAGAGGCTTGGGAAATGTTTTTCTCTTAATTGAGAGTTTGGATACCCTTTCTGAAAGTTCACTGTAGTTTTTAACAAGCTGAATAAGAAGTAATCCCAACTGAGCACCACTTTTAGCCGCAAGCAAAGCAAAACAAAACAAAACAAATCTGTATAAAAAGTGAAGATGCTAAGAGCTTTCCACGAAGAATGTTCAACAAGGAAAAAATTTTCCTCTGCGGCCTCAGATGTAAATTTCTTTCCTTCAGGCTGGGCACACTGACAAACAACTAAAGGAATTTCAGTTATCAATAGCCTACTACAATTGCAACACATTAATGAGGATCTGGTGTCATTCCCCTAGTCCTGCTGTGAACTCAGTGTCTCGAGCACAGTGCATGATGGTATTTCTTATACAATTGGCATCATATGATTCAGCATCACAGGTTAAGCAGCTTCTCAGTGGAATTTCTGATTTGTTCTCAAAAAATTATTCATAAACATTTGATAACTATTTTGCCCTTTCCTTTGTCTTACTAATGATACTGAAGTGCAGAAGTATGAATTTTGATGGTGTTCATCAACATATAGTACACCAGCCTGAAGTGGAATGGCATGCTTATAATAATTTTTGTGTTTTCTTTAAATGACCATCAATGTTCTTGCAGCAATTTTGCCTCTGGAAATGTTTCCATGGTGAGGGCAGGGAAAGCATCGTATCAGAAATACTTATATTTATTATAGGATATAGAGATCAAGGTAAATGGTAACAAATAGTCTATGGGTACTGCATTCTGAGGTTTATAGTAATTGCCTGAAAAGGTTTTGATATGCAGTTAAAGTAAACAAACCTATATTTTACATGACACAGTTTTAGGCTCAAAATCCTGGTCACGGTCGAAGAAGAAGCATACCCATATCTAAATTCCAGAATTTATTTGTTATATGCTATATCTTAAGAATCTGATCTCTATTAGTCTGGATCTCATTGTTACAGAAAAAGAAACAATAATTATGCAGTTAACATGGTAATACACACACTTTTTAGGTTCTACTCATTTTCCTGGTGTTCTGTAGTCCTTCCCCAGCTCTTGTGAACCCCAAGGCCAGTGCATTCATCCTGGTGAAGGTGGTGGGGTGGATGCTATGGTAAGTCATCAGCATCTGGAGACCTTCGCCAAGACAAGCATTTCTGGCTATGCTGCAGTCTCTTGCTCTCCCTCTTCTCTTCTCAAATATTGAATGACAACTGCTAAATATTTGCCCTTTTTCTGCCTCACAGATTCCTGTAGCATTTCGCTATCATTTACTCTATTAACCTTGGTATTTCCCTAGGCATGCTGCTAGCTAGTTGGATGATCAGAAATACATTTCTGTAAATATCTGCAGAGACCACTCAAAAAGCCTAGAGAAGTTGTTGTGAAACCATCATGCCAGATCAGCTTGTTCAGTTAGGTATTCACAGGGTTGCACTGCTGTGAACACATCCAGCTCCCACAGCAGCTGAATGAGAGACACAGAATAAGAGCTTGAACCAGGTCAGAAAGCGCCAGCAGTCATACGCCTTGTATTTACTATATTCTTAGACCCTTTAGGAAGGCAATAATGACCCCCCTGGATTTATCAAAGCTTACAAAAGCTAGCTGAGTTAGGTGAGAGTAGTCAACGGAGATTTTCATAAGGGAGTTGCCAACCCCCAGGATAAGACATGGGAGCCCTGTGGGTTGCATGAGGGTCTGTACCGTGGTGGGACAGCCAGCTCCCCTCCAAATGAGCTCACAGGGAGATCTTCAATTGATCCCTGGGTCTTGCTATCCATACAAATGCAGAAAGCTCAGTGTGACCAGCCCCCACACGTTGCAGCAACTTCTGTCTCAGCCCTGGTCCCTCATCATATTCTTAGTGAGAAGAATGCAGCCAGCATGGGATTTTTAATTTTAGAGCTTCCTATTCCCTTCTGAAAACACAGTGACATATTCACCATAGAAACACATCAGATCAGGAATACGTGCCAGGTTTTCTAAGCTCATCAAAGCAGTTGTGGAAGTGGTAAACATGCTTAAAGAGCTTGTGATAGAATGACTGTTGTTCCATATACTCTGAAATGTAGTGTTGATTCTCCGTTTGAAAGAAAAACCTCATAAGTATCATATCTTTACCAGTGAAATAGTGACTTTGGAGTTCTCCGAATTAATTTCTGCATATTAAAACCTGAGAAATGACTTAGATTAGTCCTGAGTTACACGTAAACTGTTAATTCTGACTTTATGTTAAAACTACAA
This sequence comes from Opisthocomus hoazin, assembly GCF_030867145.1. Lineage (NCBI taxonomy): Eukaryota > Metazoa > Chordata > Aves > Opisthocomiformes > Opisthocomidae > Opisthocomus > Opisthocomus hoazin. The sequence goes on from NC_134417.1 coordinate 81,520,111, forward strand.
CACAAAATATGTGTTAACATTAATCATTTGAGCTCCATCTACAGCCACAGAAGATTCATAGTCGGGAAAAATAATCATTTGTCCTTTTTCTGCTGGATCGTACATATTTTGCTTAGGGCTGTGTTGTGTGACTTCAAGCATGCTGAAATCAGCAAAAATAAAAAATTCTAATACTGTTATGTGCATGATTATAGAAATTAGCTCCCTTCTAACCTGCAGACTTTGAAAATTAATGAATTGTATTAAAAATTCGTTGCAGCCTTTGAATAGTTTAAAATAAGGCAATAGTACAACACGAATTGAGTTCCTCAAGCAAACAATTTTTTTTTTCTGGGAGATCAGAGATTAAATAAACGTGATGCTTTCCCTGTATGTAAATAAGCATTACAGTTATTTTGTATAGAATTTTAATTTGATAACTTATTGCAGTATAGCTTACTGAAAATTGTAGTTTACTACTTAGCTCACAATTAATGTAGAGTTAAATGTAGCATAATTCCACTGATCTCAGCAGATTTGAACCTAGAAAAGATGTAGTCCATGAGCTGTGACTATCCTTTCCGCAAAAATTTATTTAAGAAAAATGTTAATTTTCTCCTGATGAAGAGGTCAATTGTCTTAAATTCTTTAAGCAGTTTTGTTCAACTGTCAAAATGTCTGTTCTCATGTCTTGCTTGTTTAACTTGCTTGAGTAGAAATGTGACAGCAAACCTATTCTCTGTTTGTGGATCTTCTCTCTGTTCTTATCCATACATTGTGACAATGGTCCATCCACATGTTGTGATGATGGGACATCCATCTGTTTCTGATGTGAGCCCTAATCCTCTGTAATCATCTATTACCTGTCATTTTGTAAGCACTGGTTATAAAATCCCAGTCTGGAAAGAGTTCTTATTCCTCTACGAATTCTGACATTGAAGTGTAACTGCCATAACCAACTTTCAGATCAACAAGGGACTGAATGGAATGACTGTCTTTCCCTAGTTATTACTGGATATGCTTTACATGCTTTATATCTATATTCACATTTGATTTCCCGTATTATCCTTGAAATCCTTCTGTAGCACAATTAAAAAATAAAAAAATAAATGAGCAAAACAACTCCTTATTATAAATGTCCCATGAGTATAATCAAAATAATAGAGCAATAATAATAATAGCACTTAGCAGTAGAAAAGTGAAGTAATAATGTGTTTAAATTCACATTTTAGAAAGCATAAACAATTACAAACACAATGGCCTTAATAATATTGACATTAAACTACAGCTGATCTATGACTTCTGTATACTACATCATTACTCATTACTGTGTGAAGGCTGGTCTACATTTCCTTTGTCAGATGTAGTGAATGTGTGCATGTGTGTGAGTATGTGTGTGTATCCACCTACCCACACCATTAAACAATTTTCACAGAAGAACACAATGTTATTGCGTTCAGAACAGATGGATAAATTGTGGTCACCTTAAACATACCTGCTGCTCTCTAAAGCCTCTAGTTTCTTGTAGAGCTACAGCCATACTGCTTCATTTTTCAATAAACTGTCTTCCATCTAGACTTTATTTTCTATGATATCACCACTGTGACCTGCAAAGATCAATCATATGTGCACATTATGGGAGGTACCATGCTGCAATGCCCAGCAGGAAGAATATTGTGGTTCTTGCTCTTAACCTAATCTAAGGATCTAATCAGAGGATTCCTGCAGACACAACTATCTTTTGCAGGACATGAAAGATTGTAAAATACATTTTGGAAGTATCTTACAGATACTTAGCCTATTTTAACGCACAAAAGCAAAAAGGGAAAATCACAGTATATTAGTTGGAATATTACTCAAACATTTAGGAATATTGGGCAAACAATATGGGACAGAATTGTGAGGGAAGTGGTGTTTTGCAATTTCATATACAGTGAAAGTTTTCTCAATTAAAAAAGCATTACATATAGTGTATCTTTCTTTTTCAACAGATACTTCAGGCTAAACATAACAGCACACAAATTTAAAAAGATAATTTTGTATTATAAAAGCAGAGATCTGCCTCACAGGAGACTAAAATTATTTCAGATTACTTTTTTTGTGTGTTCTGCTTAGAGGCATGATGTACATAATAGAAAACATGACCAATGGTTTGATATACTTGTTAAGAATGTCACATAGCCATTTTGGGAAACTGTGGTTACCCTGGAGACCAAAAGTATACTTTATCTGGGCAATTTCAACCTCTTCTGGAGTATATGAATCAGATCTTCAACAGTCCCCACTCAAAATATAGTAAGATGGGTATCAAAAGTTGAAGAAAACAAGAATTGCTTTAAAAATCTTAATTTAAAGTTCAGGCTAATCAGTCAGGGAAGAATTTGTCTCATAGCTCTGGTCATCTGAGCTAACCATTACCTAGACTCACTTTATGGTCAAAACAGAATAACAGGCACTTCAGAGCATTGGTTTGCCAGACCTGTTTTGACATTTCCTTTAGGATGAAATGAGTTGTGTCCCAGATTTCATATGTGGGATTCTCTTCACTTAATGCATATGAATCTAGATTTCTCCGTAAGTGAGCAAAAGACCCAAGCTCCCTTTACAGTCGCTGGACCCACAGACAACACAATCAATGGTGTCTATGGTGTTTAATGAGCCATTCTGACTCCGAGGCAGACAGTTTTATCTGGTCTACTGAACAGCACTCTAGGTACTATGAATTGCATATCCAGCACACATGCAGGCACTCACTTGTCAGCTTCAAAAGTGAGGGGTCCTAATGTTCAAGCTGAATGTCATTAAATTAGTGGTAGTAACTATGAAAAGAGGCTACTGTGAGTAGTTCCTATGTACAAGTCACTCTGCAGATACCTCTGTTGAATCAAAATAGTTACATCACTGGTGGGCAAGTAAATTTTATGTAACTGTCTACTGTATGATTTGCCAATAATATCAACATTTATTTACTGAATATCCACCTCTCCATTTGTCTAGAGCCGTATTAACTTCATATGCTCTCTGTATTTTTGGTTGATAACTCACCTAATTCTCATTCTAAACAATCTCTTTCATTATCTGTTTTTTGATGCATGTTCAAAATGAATGAGCAAACAAAAATTACTTTAAGATGTAACTTCATGTAATTTTGTGAAAAAGATGTAACTATCCAAAATGCCTTAGTTCCTGCAATGCCAAGAAGATTTTACTTCTCCCTGAATTGTGAATTAATGGGTTGTAGTTTGACTACAGGCCATTGACTTATCCTGTAATTCCTTTTCTGTCTCATTTCTTTACAGCATATCCTAATGAAAGATGAAGATGTTGTAGGAAGGTATGAAAAGAAAATCTGCTTTACGTTAGCAAAGTTGTTCAGATTTCCAGACAGCTTTCGTACAAACTGTCTGCAAATAGTCCAAGTCACTGCTTTGTTGCAGAAATCAGTCATCTGGGCAAATGAATTTCAAATGAAGGCAGAATCACCCCTTTGTTGTTTTAGATTAATTTCAACAAAATACTATAAATGAAAACTTCAAAACATTCATAATATTATGCATAAGTTATTAATTTAACATTTCTTTTCTTTAATTAAACCACAGCTGCACAGCAGAATTCAGGAAAGGAGCTAATGTTTCAGTCCCTTTTTGAACAAGGTGAAATACCTGTACTGAGTCTGGCTGGGACTGAGTTAATTTTCTTCATAGAAGCTTCTATAGTTCTGCGCTTTGGATTTGTGTCCAAAACAGTGCTGACAACACACCAATTTTCAGCTACTGCTGAGCAGTGCTTACATAGTGTCAAAGTCATTTCTGTTTCTCATGCTGCCGCGCCAGCAAGGAGGTTGGGAGTGCACAGGGGGCTGGGAGGGGACACAGCCAGGACAGCTGACCCCAACTGACCAAAGAGATGTTCCATACCACACTCAGCAGTAAAAGCTGGGGGAATAAGGAGCAAGGGGGGACGACGTTTGGAGTTGTGGTGTTTGTTTTCTGAAGTAATCATTACGTGTGATGGAGCCTTGCTTTCCCAGAGGTGGTTGAACACCTGCCTGCTGGTGGGAAGCAATGAATGAATTCCTTATTTCACTTGGCTTGTGCATGCAGGTTCTGCTTTACCTGTCAAACTGTCTTTATCTTAACTTGCAAGTTTTCTCACTTATACCCTTTCAATTCTCTTTCCCATCCAGCTGTGAGGGGAGTGAGTGAGCAGCTGTGTGGGACTGAGCTGCTGGCCAGAGTTAACCCACAACAGTCCTTTTTGGCACTCAGCATGGGGTGGGACTTTCTATTATTTTGAAACCATTTAAACTTCCACCATCCTCAAATAACCCCACAGGGAATAATAACAACCTCACCTCTCGAATATATGTGTTCATTGTGTTTTGATTATTGAAGAATTTTACAATACAGATAGTACTCTGTTTCATCTATGACAACAATAGTTGCTATTTTTCAAGGTCTGTCTTTTCAACTAATTGCATACTAATTTTGCGTATGGATAAGTGGTCAGTTTGAGTTGTATTTGAGCTGTACAACATTTATAACCGTTAAGAAGTTTGCCTAAAAGAGTAATTTCCTATATATTTTATAACGTGCAAGACAGTTTGTACAGCTGTATTTAATGCCCCAACTGGTGCTGTAAACATATTACACCAAGCACCTTGTGGCCACACAGTAAATTTCTCCAAAGAACTTGTAAGTCAGTAGACAAAAGGAACACCCATTTTATAGACAGACATACTGAATATGGAGTTTCTAGTGGAAACTGGCCATACTTAAGTTGATCCTCAAACACTTCTAAAGGTATCCAACTTGAGTGTTTTCTCAAGATCAAAGGACTAAGTCTGTGAACTGAATTCCCCTCTCCTGAAGGGGTGATCAAGATCTTAAATGGGCCACCACTGTTTCTCAGCATGTCTGATAGGGAGATGACAGTAATAATCTCAGCAGAGGTTCTTCTTGGTCAAGAATGGCACTTTCACCATGATAACTTGTGCCACTAGTTGCACCTGCAGTTCCAAGAGCAGAAAGAAGGTAGCAGTTTTTGCAGGATATCACTTTATTTATTTCCTTCTGTAGGTCTTGTCTACCAATGTCTTGGCAACATCTATTACATCTGCATTGGTTAGTCCATCAGTGTTGTTTCCATATAAAAAGTAAATACTTTCTACGTGTATCTGGTTTGAAGTAGAGGTCAATTATCCTTCTATCCCCAAAAGATTTTGAAGCATTTAATCTTTTATGAGTCACGATTCCTCCGCTTATTTGCCATTGCATATGTTCAGAACATACCAAATACAAAACTTGATGCCTATCCAAAGTGAAGATATAAATAGAAAATTTTTATAGACCCAGACCAAACTAAATAAAAAAACAATTCAGCAGCAACTTCCAATTTGTAAACTAAAAAATATTTAATCCTTCTAACAAAATAAACAATTTTTCAGAAATGTTCAGCTTCTACCAAAAAAGGGAAAGGGATTGCAACTGATAAATAGATTCTAAGCATTCTTGAAAGTCTGTCTATTTCACGGTAGTTGTAAAAATCTGGCCTTGCTTAGTTAGGATTTGAGGATCCTTCACCATGCCATCAATGATAAAATTTTGTTGCTAAACAGAATTTTAAAATCCATATAATTTCCTAGCAGCTTGCCATCAAGGGGAACTGGGATCTGTAGTGTGAATACCACAGACAATTCTTTACAGATGGTAATTGTTAATTGTCATCACCTGTTTATAATTTCAGTTAACAGGGTGCTTTGACTAAGGATGTTGACTTTTAGAGAGTGCTCATACTTTTTTCTGAAGTAAAAAATAAATGGCATAAACACTGTGATATTAGGACCAGACCCTTTTTACTTGAAAGTAGGCAGGGAAGAAGGTTTATCTAGGTTTCCACATACAGAGGGAAGTCAGCATATCCTAAAAGTAATTCAAATCTCAGTCTCTTCTACCTGTGACAGCGATAGGTGTTATATATCCCAGTCTTAGCCGAAGCTCTTGGGTCTTACTTGAAGTAAATATTATCCAGTTAGCATCTTCAATGCTATGCTGTGTCAAATTTTTTACTGATCAGAATCTCCTCTGAATTTCAGTAATTCGTAAAGCGCACATATAGTTAAGTTGTTGAAGATCTAAATCTAGCTTTACAAAATCTAACTTTAAAGGTAAGAATCCACATTAGCAACCTATTTTAAAGACTGGTGAACTGAGACGTCAAATTACTTCATTTTTTTTACTTTCTGAAATGTAATTTCGTCCTTAAAACTACATTTTC